>NC_056736.1:119058487-119248487 GCF_019279795.1 Protopterus annectens | reverse complement strand
GTTTGGAGATTACCTATATCTGTGTTGATAAAGTCCATGATGATTTGGTTCATGGCCTTGCAGATAAGGCTACTCAGACTAATAGGTCTATAGTTCACAGGGTCAGTGGAAACACCACCATTGTGCAAGGGGATAATGATGACTGTTTTCCATTCAGATGGGATGAAGCTAGTACTTAGACTATGATTGAAAAGAGTACTCAATGATGTTACTAATTCTTTTTGGAGCACATGGAGGACACAGCTAGGATTTTATCAGGTCCCATAGATGCTGTGTTTTCTGCCTTAGAGAGGGCATCTATGACCTGCTCTCTAGAGATACAAGGTGGGAGACAGGTGAAAAGAATGTCATAGGGTATGTGTGGTGGGGACAAGGGAGTGTTTTCACAGAACCTGTCAGCTAATCGGTTTGCTATGTCCACAGGCTCAGTGTATGTGGTATCATTAACTACCAGTTTAGTGAAAATCTGGGACTTACCTTTTAGGCTGCAGGTGTAACTAATCAACGCCTTATGGTTGTCCATAGTTGAGGATGCTAATTTGGATTCATTGTTTGCTTTTGAGGACTTCACAAAAAGTGTTACTTGCTTGTTTAAGTTGAGGAGGGAGTGTTTCCAGCTTAAAGCACTCTCCCTCTTATATTTGGACAACAATTTCTTCCTCTTATTTTAAAGCCTTTTGTGCCAGATGTCCACCAGGCAGTTTTGCTCCTCCTTGAAGAGCTTGTTTTGGTCATATCAGGTATGGCCACATCACTGAATTTGTACAGGTGCTTGTAAAAAACATTGGTTTGGGATTTGGAATAGTTGCTAGTTATATCTGAGGGGGGAGATGCAATGAAGTTATTTATACCATCCCTTAAAATTATATAATCTGCTTTGGAGAAGATCTTCGTTGCTCCAGTCTTTTGCTAAAATGGGTTTTTGTTATTTTCATCTCGATGATGTGGCCTTCAATGATTGGGGTTTCGACGGACCCAAAAAAAAAAAAAAAAAAATATATATATATATATATATATATATATATATATATATATATATATATATACTTATATACACACACACACACACACACACACACACAGATATAGATATGTGTAGATAGATATTTGCATATCTATATCTGTATGTATACATCTCTATATATCTATCTTTATCTCTCTCTCTCTCTCTATATATATATATATATATATACATTTCTATCTGTGTATCTATATAAATATACATATATATATATATATATATATATATATATATATATATATATATAAAGAGAGAGAGACAGAGAGATATAGATGTATATATATGTGTGTGTGTGTGTGTGTGTGTGTGTGTGTGTGTGTGTGTGTGTGTGTGTGTGTGTGTGTGTGTGTGTGTGTGTGTGTGTGTGTGTGTTTACAGCTAGGTATATATAGATATAAGTTTTGTTAATAAGTTAGTTCTTCTAGGACAAATGGCCTTCTTTCAGGTAATATACTTGGTTGTATTCATACTAACTAGGGTAAAGTTAGTTAAAAAAATGGGGAAATTTTCCAACTCTTTTAAGTCTTCTTTTCCATTTCTGGGATGAAGACAGTTTTCAAAGAAGAGATGGAGGAAAGTGGCATGCAACTACAGGAAGTATCATGAATAGTGCAACAGTGTGTGGGCAGATCTGATATTCAGCTTGTAGAGCTGTAGTCAGAAGTATGACAGCCTCATAGCAAGTGCAGATGAAAGGAGTTAGTCATTTGGAAGCTACTGCCTCGTGGGAGAAGTAACGGAATGCCTTGGGACTAGATTGGTGAGAGAGAAGAATTGGGAGGAAGTTAAATGTATACTAGACGTAGACAGAGAAAATGCGAACATATCAGAAATAAGAATGTTATCATACTTTGTAGTAAAATACCAGATGAGCTATGTGAAGTACAGTATCATTTTATGCTGCAGCAGGTGTGCTAACAATGGCACAGAAAATTGTATTGTCACACTTTCCATAGCAAATATATATAATCAGCTCTTTGTGATGGCAGTAATCTCTTGACCATGTATTATCAAATTTTATGGTGTTTGGTACAAAAATTGTGATATTTTGCAATTTAATTTGATAAAAAAACACCAGGCTTTGACAATTTTCTTAAACCTTAAAACGTCCAACATGACATAATGAAAGACTGAACTGACAATGTCTCACTACCTATATTAGTGTACAAGTTATCATTTTTTTCATGCCAAGGTCATTAACAGTGAATTCTTATTTCTTGGAAGACAAATTGTCAGTTATGTCTCAAAGGTGGAGCACCCCATATTGGAAATCAATGGCTGTTAAGAAAACCATTTTGTAAAAAGTAGCTGTATCTTTAAAAAAGTACAATGGTTTTGATTATCCAGAATGCTTTGTTTGTGTATGTAAGTCATTACCAATACCTAAGTTGGTATAATTTTGTGAGTGTGGTGATAAGGAAGAACTGAGCTGACAGAAAAACAAAAGTTTTATGAGGTACAGACCAAAAATATCAGGCACATATCTGTACATTCTGCAAAAATCTTGGAATTGAGAGGTATCCTGACAGTGAAAGTAATACATAAAAAAGTCATTATCTTTGTTTTGATTTCAATTTACAACTTTAACATCATGAACATAGAAGTGAATGAACTGTAAAACACAGATACATGAGATGCATAACCATATACTTTAACAACTATGAAACCTGATTTTTTTGTGTACATATTTATTACAGTGATAATTTGAGAGGTGGTGGTTTGAGTCTGTGCTTGATCTGTTAACTAGAAATGGGACACAGTGCAACTTGTCATATGTTTTCATGACTCAGGGCTTCAAAGATGCAGCAGCATTCTATTGTGATCAATCCAACGGCTGCTATGTATTTGTGAAGCATAGTCATAAGAAGAAAGACTGTGACAAAACAAGTGACTAAGTTATGCGGTGGTACGTGCAAAGAATACATGAGAAGCAGACAATAGGAAATACCAGCAGGAAGGTAATTTCAAATGGATTTTTATTATCTGTGTTGATGAAAGATGTTGAAACTTAAAGTGAAACTGGTGAGTGTTCAGGAAGGTGTTGGGAAATTATACCCTTTACAACATTAGGATAATGACATCAAAGGGTTGATATTGTATAAAGTAGAGACTGAACTTAATGTACAGGTGTCATGGCTTTAAATGCTAGGAATGTTATTTCCCACAATAAGTATGCAGTACTTATTGAAGTACTTATGAAGGAAGGAAAAGTATCTTTCAAAGATGAAGGTTCTATAGAGCAGGCATGTTTAAAAATATAGGAGGCAGAGTTAGTAATAGCAAACAAAAAAATAAACTTGTTTGATCAACTGAAAACCAAACAGTGTTGGGTGGATGTTAGTAGTTAATCAGTGCAAATAGTGTTATGTCTTTTAACAAATATTTTACTGTTTTTCATTAGTTAAGGCAGCAGTATGTTAATATTTTTTTCTCTACAAATTGTTAGATTTAAACCCATTAAGGAAAAATAAAAGTTTGCATGTTGTGAAAGGGAACGTTGTTATGGACTTTTGGACAAGAAGAATGTTTGAGGTTCATAGCTCATAACTTCTTTACTAAGGAATACAACAAAATATAGGGAAGTTGTTAAATATTATTTTAATTAGATTAAAATGTTAATAGAACAAACAGGCTTTGCATCAACATACATTTTCATATTAACAGGAACTATGAGACTCTAATGTTTCTCATTATTGACCGATTGTAATCTTCAATGGTTTACCAAAAATTCAAATATTTTACTATGGACAGGGCAAAAGTATAAGGCAACATGAGGGAAGTTTTGCAAAATTAGAGGCAGTTGAAAGGTATTTTGAGAAAAGATATACTACTTAAAAAAGACTAAGGAATTACAAGCACACAATAATGTGCCCTGGGAGATTACAGATAGCTCTTGGGGATTTGTATGGTTTTCCCTGTGCTTGGTTCAGTAGTTCTAAAAGGAGTCAGCCTTCAAATAATCAAATGTGGACATTTAATGATTGTGAAAGAAAGACTGCATGCATTCATGAGAGTAGTATTAAATATATAAATGGATTATTTTGTATTTTCACATATGCATTAGGAGAAATTAAAGGAGGACATGTTTAAAGGTTTACAGACCCTGTTGCAATTTGGATTATTTTTGGTGGAAAGACAGAAAGTGGATAAGGGAAGAGAATAAAAAATACTTACTAGAGCTTTTATAAAAAAATATATATTAAGGATTACAAAGAAGAAGCTGTAGGAAGATTATTTTTCCATTATAGTGGAATAATTACCCATGGCAGGGCTAGCCACTTGGTGGCCTTGATGGCAGATGACATTTACCATGAAAATTGAAGGAGGAGGTTATTCTGATGCAGAAAATTGGTGATAAAGAACAAAAGAAACAGTATATGGAGAAAGCACGCAATGGATTCATTTTGTGGTGAAGGATACATAGTGCAGGTGAAATGAAGAATGATGTGGAATAAAGAAAAAATGCACTGCTGGAAGTAGAGTGAAGTATTCACAGTATAGGGAAGGAAAGAAGAAACTTCTACTTTAGTAAGCATTGCAGTCAAATGAGAAAGAATGCAGTGAAAGAGGTAAAAGACAGAGATGATATGATGATAAAACATACATAGCTTTTCAGATGCCTGTGTATGTGCTTGTGTGTGCTTGTGCATGTATACATTTATATATATATATATATATATATATATATATATATATATATATATATACATATACAACTATAGATAGATATATATGTGAAGATAGGTGAATGCTGACAGCCTAGCCAGATAGAATTTTGTTGCTAATTCTGTCATTTGTAAACATTAATATAAGCCACAGGCTTGTCCTCTTAAATGGAAGAAAATGCTGTTAGATGTGGAACTGCAAAACTGTAACGACAGTGCACTCTGCTGTAACAAAGCTTATAAGTCAATTCTTTGTCAAAACTCGGAACTGAGATGTCTAGATAAAAGCATTCTGCCTACTGTTTTGAGGCCAGAGTTAATGGCTAGAAATTACACGTATAATTTCTTTTATTGCTCCGGCTTCTTGACCAGCTGCAAGATCAAAAGAGCTATTAACCTCCGAGTTCTGTTAGCCTGGGAACCAGAAAGAAATGATGTAATCTGAAATGAATCAGTGGTACTGTGTTATCAATTTAAGGAGAGAAAGAATGAGAGCATTGAGAATTTTGTCTTGAGAAAATCCAACATCAAGAACACTGTCTTGTTCTATATGTAAGTTTATTTTAGAACTGTGTTTTCCCTTAGATATAGCTAGGCACTAGGAAGATTAGATTAGTCTTTTTCTGTATTGATGTCAGAACTTTTCTACTGTGTTATTTTAAGTATTTCTCTGTGATCTCTGTACTCTTGACTAGCATTGTGTAATAAGACGTATTGTCTTGTGTTTTTATTATTTATTATTAGATATTTTAAACCTTTCAACTGCGGCTGTTTTCTGTAGAGATAATTTAATCCCTAGAGTACATTGTTTATATATAGTGATACTGTACAAAGTCACTCCAAATAAGCCTTGACTGTTCAGTTACACTTACCATTTGGATAATAATATTGCACAGTATAATTGGACATCCTTTCATAATGGCCTTTTAGTAGCTGATAAATATTTGTAGGTGGTGGTAAGTGTATAGTCTGAGTAAAAGGGGCACAGCTGGAGAACCTGCACCAGCCTTCCCCAGGAGTGTCTGTGTGGTTGTATACAACTCTTATCTCAAAGTGTGTGTGTGTCAGCTACTTGGGCAAGGAAATGAAGCACTGGTTGGACAGAGAAGGTGCTGGATTTTTTAGTTTGGCCAATAGGCTGAGATCTGGACCCTATTGATGTGCCAGTGGGGAGTCTTATTGGGGACCTGGAGCAAAAAGGAGAAATCAGCCCCAGACTGACTGTGATCTCTGAGGGGTCGTAAGGAAAATTGCACTTTACTGTGTGTGTATTTACTATCCTTTCCCAATATGGATGCCCCTCACTGGTGTTAGTGGTGAGGACTGAGGCCGTTTGATTGCTGGGACAGTGCACGGGTGTCACAATATATACATATCTGTCACTCTCTGTCTATATATATATATATATATATATATATATATATATATATATATTATATATATATTTTATATATATATATATATATATATATATATATATATATATATATAATATATATATATATATATATATATATATCTATAGATATAGATATATGTTTTTTATATAAATGTTATTGAAAAATCCAAATGTTGACAACAATCACATTGACCACAAAATGTCAAGTTTGTAAATGTCAATACGCTACTAACCATGCACCGAGCCTATATATGCATGTGTACATATCTATATGTCTATATGTATATATATATATATGTATATATATATATATATATATATATATATATATATATATCTATGGGTTACCATTAGAACATCGAACATTTGAAACATCGGCACACGGAAACTCGTGTCCAAAACATCGATACGTCACTTCTCTGACAGTGTAATTGGTCGACCTGCAAATGTTCAACACTCAATTTGAAACATGGGCGCGTTGAGGAGCTGAAGTGTGAGAGGAGAAATAGTGCGTCTCGGAAGTGTTGACTGAACTCAAGCAATGAACACTGATTTGGAGCAAGTTATGCAAGCAAGCAGAATGTCTGATGTGGATTTAGCAGGACTGGGTATAATTGGAGAGATTTATGAAGGATAAAATGTGAGTGTGATGTATATGCTCTTATGCTGTTCCACATATTCAGTTGTATCTACTGACAGCAAATGTAATCTCTCTCTTGGTCTGGACAAGCAGAGGACGTATCACTGAATGGTGTAAATTGTATAGTTTAAACATCTGGTTTACATAAGGACTATATTATGTTTGATTTTCAGTTGCTAATGACTATGAGTTGTTTGAATTTGAGCTGTCAGTTGTTCCATTCTATTTGCATACACCGCTATGTGTTAGTTTGTTTTATGCTTATGTTGCCGAATTACTTGGACTGTTCAATGCAGATTGGCATTTTGCATGTATTGGTGTTCCACTGTCGATTATTTGAGTGTCGAACATTTGTAAGTCGATATTTTGATTTTTCAGAGAAGTGACTTGTTGATGTTTTGGACCCGGGTTTCCGTGTGTCAATGTTTCGAATGTTCGATGCTCTAACGGTAACCTATATATATATATATATATATATATATATATATATATATATATATATATATATATATATAGCGAGAGAGAGAGTATGTATATATATATATATATATAGAGAGAGAGAGAGAGAGAGAGTGAGAGAGAGAGAACGAAACTGTAGGGGATGTGAAGGCTGAGGGGAAGTCTTCCTCTCTACCCCCCAGCAAAAATTAAAGGTAATGTTGTTTTTTTCTGTTGTGTTTTGCATTGGCAAGACAGTATACTTTAATTGTATTCATTGTTTTTACAGATTGGGTTCAGTTTGAGTCACTGTACAGTGTTTTTGCTTTATGTTGTCCACTTAGTCACTGTTTATGGTATTCAACCATTCATGGAATAATTATACTGTATATATATATATATATATATATATATATATATATGTGTGTGTGTGTGTGTGTGTGTGTGTGTGTGTGTGTGTGTGTGTGTGTGTGTGTGTGTGTGTGTGTGTGTGTTTGTGTGTGTGTGTCTGTGGCATCAGGCCTCATAACACCCCTGGGTGGGTGTTAATTGCACATTAACATACACCCTGTTAGGCATTATTGCTTACATAAATCCAACCACATGGTATAAGATATGTAAGACTTATCTTACAGAATCAGTCAGTATGGTCTTGCAATGTGAAGAAAACTGTCGGGTGAAAACCCAAGTAGACACAAGAAGAATATGTAAAACTGGCACAGACAATAAACAGTGGGAGTTGTGAGGCAAAGATCTTTACACTAAACCACCATGCTGTCCATATCATAGATACATAATGAATTCCACTCATTTACTGGAGCCAACTACTTTGATAAGTGAACAGAATCTAATGTTGCCCATGAGGAATCACTTATGCCACAGTTCACCTATCCACATAAAATTCCCCTTGTCATCTTTCTCAACACTAGGTTTATATTTTTGAATCAGTGCTGGAGCTATAAAACAGATTGAATGTTCATGTCTCCATACACTCTACTCATACTATTTTTTAACTCTTAACCTCAGTGTACATCCTTTTAAAATCCTACAGGCTTTTACTGCACTGTACCATTGCCAATTACTTTTTTTTACTATGATAATTGTTATTTTTTATCATTATAATACCTGAAGTTTGTGTATTGTTTGTACTTATACTTTTGAAACATGTCTTTGGAGCTTTTCTTCCGGGGCCTCTACTGAAAATGGACATATATCCAGTTACACTTGCTCGGTCAACAAATGTAAAATAAAATAAAATACACGTCTAGTCTTGGTTTGACTCTGTAAACCAGAACACCACAGGGATACCTCTAGAGACCACATGGATGCCGATAGAACTTCATCTCATAGGAGAGCTAGTCTTTCACATTCCATTTACAGTATGTACATTTGTCTGATGAAAGGCTGGAGAAGAGATATGTAAAGTACCTGCATGACCCCCTCAATTTGCCCTGCAGCATGCCATACTTTCAGACTGATTAAAATTGTTCAGTGTTGCCATCATTTGTTAGTTCCTGTCAGAGTTTTAATTTGAGGAAGGGCTAAGTGCACGGGCAGCTGTGAAGAGACAACAGAAAAAACTTGAAATGCACATATAATAGTGTAGGCCATGACAATCAAAATGTATACAAGGGGCGTCACATACTTTTCTGTCATCACAGTCATTCTCTGTATTCTGCTACTGGTATACTCATCTAGAAATCACAAAAACATAAGCACACATTAGCATTTAAATATCAGAAAGCCCACACTACTGTGGCAATATCAGAAAGTGCACCCTACTGTGGCTTAAAAACATGCATTATACTGCAAACACTGAAAACTGCATTTCACCCCATCACAAGAGATTTGTGCTATGAGCCAGACAGTGACAACCAACAGCCATGACAACAAAAAAGGCAGTTCAGAATCGTAACCAGATTCAGTCCAAAAGATGCACACTCCTGATGACAGCACAGTTGAGTTCGTTAACAGATATGTAAAAGTAAAACTTTCACTGCACATCTGTCACATGACAGCCAAATCTGATATTCAGCATTGCATTTACAGATAAACCCTGAAATACCAGTTATCTGATGTGTGCTGAAGAAAGGCAGTCACATCTGCATCAGTTAGTGTGGTACTAAAGACGACATCAATTCAGTTTGTCTGGAATAAATGTAATGACATGACAGGTATACTAGCACAGTGGACCAATTTCAGTCATGAAATGACAACAGTAAAGAAGTATGCAAATATAAAAACAAATCCAAATAATATCTATTTATTTATTTGTGAATGCATGTATGTATGTATTTATATTTGTTAAATGAGGTAGAGTGCTGATTCACTAACAACTATTTCCAGTTCAGCTCAGGGGTTAAAAAGCAATACATTGAAAGAGTTGAACTTTACAAGAGCATTTTTCACAAAATACTGTGCTGAAATATAACATGAAATTAACAATGTAGAGGTACTGAAACAAACAACTTGTTTATATATACACAGCTTGTTTATAAAAACTACAGTAGATACAGAAAGTATGCTATACATTTTGAATTATGTAAGAAGTGCTAGAGGAGAAGAAAGATAAACAATGTTAGTTAAAAGGAGATGTTAGATGTATGAAAAGATCAGAAAAAGTCATAGAGGTAGTGATGATGGTTTGAAGTAGCTGAGTATGATTATGGATAGAATAGAAAGAAGGATGGAATGTTGAGATAGAAAGGTGAATGAATTAAAAAGCTAATGCCATAAGTAGCTTAGAATTGAAAAGTGATAAATTATTAGATTGGCTGTAGATGTGGGAGGAAGGGGTGGAGGAGGATGGAAAGGATGGGAGAGAATATTGTGCCAAAACCTGTGCAAGGGCTAAACTGAGACAAGTAAAACAAAAATTAGCGAAGAGTCAACCTACTAAAGATGTGCAAAATTATAGCATGTAGTAAAGTGAACTACCTAAAGGAACAGAAATATAAACTGGCTCAATAGTATTCTACATACTTGTAAATGTTAAGCAGTTGGCTCTTTGAAGACAATCTGTGGGATTCCATAAACTCTGTGTAGGCATTGCACAAAACCTACATAGAGTTTACATGATTGCACAGTGAGCAGCAGCCGTGATTACATGTCCATGCCGCCCACCGCGTTTAAATGTAAACAAGTGCAGTTTCGTGGCTGCCAACAGTGTTGCCAGCCAGGAAACCATGTAAAACAGCATGACTAGCAAACCTGTTTACAGTAGAGCAATCTAGGTTAGCAGGATTGAGTGGAATGCCACAATGATTATCAGGGTTTATTATAAAGTAATGTGCAGTGGCATCTTGTGGCATCGGACTGTAGGACCGCAGCCCCCCCCCCCAGCTGTGTGAAGAAAAGAAAATAATATACATTTCATTTTGCAAAATAAAAAATATAAATTAAACTGGCTGGTTAAACTTAATGCCCTAAGCGAGTCCGACTGACTCGCAAAGTCCCTTAACTCGAACTGTGCATGCTCGGTGAGTTCCGGGTTTTTTTTTTTGTTTTTTGTTTCTGTAAATCTGGACTCGGACTGTTGTAACAGCAGTCTAGAATGGAGAGTACTGCATCAGTGTTTGATGCCCAGAAGTCTGTGCAGTTAACCGCACAGTAAAGTGGAAGGGGGTCGGACTGCCATGTCCGCAGTCACGTGTGTGATATGGACAGCAGGATGGCTACTGGTTTATAATGGATTTATTGGGAGGAGGGATTCAAAGATATTGTATGGGTTAAACTTATCTGTAGACTGGAGGGGGTTGGTATTAGGAATGTGGCTCAAATACACAAATACTGAAGATTGCAGGAAGATGGCAAGTTGCTGTATCACAAAGAAAACTGTCAGCAAATAAGACACTATTGAAGGATAAGTATGGCACATGAATAATCGCATGCTAACAGCAGGGCATTCAGAAGAGAAAGAATCAAATGATCAAATTAAGCAATGGTTCTGTCAATGATGACTGTACACAGTCATGGACCAGTTGCACATATTTCCTTAAAACAAGGTTCTATGGTGCAAACACATGGCGCTGCAAATTGAACTTCTTCTTGCTCAGGCATTCCAGCAGACTGAAAGCTAACTGTATGATTTTTGGTAAACAATAAGAAACACAATATGTTTATTTTGATCACATGTGATTACATTTACCTGCGTCTTTTCAAAGATTTCCAAAAGACTGAGCTGAAGCATATGTGCTGAGAGATGTTTTCTGACATTCTTAAGTATATTTTTAAATATAGTATGGGCCCCTAAAGGGCCCATATCTATACAGGAAGAATACTGAGTCCCTGTAATCACAACTACACAGGTAAAAGCTGCACTCTCTAAAGCCAAAAACACAGCATCCATGGTACCAGACAACATCCCAGGCTGCGTTTTACACAAACTTCAGAATGAACTGGCTCCCCACTTAAGCACCATGTTTAATAATAGCCTTGCATTAGGCTTTGTGCCCACTGAATGGCGCACAGCAACAGTTATCCCACTCCACAAAGGGGGAGCCACCACTGATACCAAGAACTATCAACCTATTAGCCTGGCGAGCCTGGTTTGCAAGGCCATGGAATGTATCATCATGGAACTCATAAACAAAGACATTGGTAAACTCCAAACTCTGGATCCCACCCAGTTCGGGTTTGTGAAAGGCAGATCATTCCTCCTGAACCTGATCAACTTCTTTGAGGCAGTCACCAAAGCCGTAGATGAGGGTAAGGTGGTTCACACAGCCTATCTTGATCTCACCATGGCTTTCAACACCATCCCCCATTCTGGAATTATAGCTAAACTCACTAAACTAGGTATAAATCCCTACATCACAAGATGGGTTGCCAAATGGCTCACTGACAGAACCCATACTGTAAAAGTTGCAGACTCCAAATCTGACCTCAAAGCAGTGACAAGTGGAGTACCACAGGGTCCCGTCCTGGGACCTCTCCTGTTTGGTATCTACTTCTCTGAAGTACAGGCTAACACAGAAGGCCTCTGGCTAATGAAGTTTGCAGATGACTGCAAACTAGGAGCCATAGTCAAGTTCCCAAACGATGTGGACATCCTACAGAAGGTCCTCGCTGAGACAGATGCCTGGTATCAGAGCCATGGCCTCAAGTTCAATGCTAAAAAGTGCAGTGTCATCTCCTTTGGTAAAAACTCTGTACCCATGAACTACCACATAGGCAGCAATCTACTTAACACTGAATGTGTCATAAGAGATCTTAGGACCCAGGTGGACAGTAGTCTCTCCTTTGATAGTTACATTGCCACAGTAATCAGGAAGTCCTTCTACATGGCACACCTCATCATAAAAGGGTTCTCATCCAGGAAAAATGAGGTCATTGTTCCCCTCTGCTCGACACTCATTAGACCCATTATAGAGTACAACGCCCCTTTTGGAATGTACCTCACAAGACATCTGCAGCAGCAGGAAAGGCCACAGAAGTACCTCACAAAGAGGATTACTGGCTTCAAACAAATGCTCTACACTGATCGCCTCAAAAAACTCCAGCTTTACTCCGTAGCATATCGCCTACTCTGAGGTGATCTCTGCCTAACATATAAAGCTATGTCAAACCCAGAGCTGTTGGACATGCTACACCTAAAGAAATCCCAATCCCTCTGAGCTACATGCTCTAGGGACCTAAACCTTGTCACCACAATAAACAGGACATGCTGGAGGGATAGATTCATGTCCCAGAGACTTCCCATACTCTGGAACAGGCTACCCATCTATGTCAAGCAAAGTTCTTCCTTAGCACTCTTCAAGAAAAATCTTGATGATTGGATGGGAAATAAGAAATACACCCCAGGGATCACTTCTGTGTCTCTGCTTGACAATGGCACAGGAAAATAACTTTCTTGGGTGGAGTAAGCCAGGGAAACTTGTTGGCTAGGCTTACGTAAGCCCTCAGGCCAATAGCCTAATACCTATGAACCTATGAACTTATATGATGCTGTTCTACCCATTGATCTGCCTACTGGTTGAGGGTTTTCGAAAAGCGGTGGTCATCATCATGTTCTGTAGTAAAGGAAAAGTTTCTGTATTCTGTGTATATGTGGGTGGACAGTTGGCATATTTCTTTCTGGTGCCCTTTTCCCCAGATTAAAGTTTCGGAAAAGCATCTGTATTGTCTTCTACACAGTGCTGGGTTATGGACCTCATGGGCCTGGAGATGAAAATTGAGAGCTTCTTTATTTGAATAGACAATTGAACAGCAGTTCACACCAAACTGGGGAGTAGAAGTAACAGGGCTTTAGTCTTAGGGCTGTTCATTTTTGTTAGGTGCCTGCTGGGCCATTTCAGTTATACAAAAGGTTTTTTGAAGTTCCTAAAATTCCACAAGATTTTGCAACAAAATGTTATACAGATAACAGACAAGTGAGAGGTTCAGCTGTAATGGAACAATATTCGCTATGACTTGTTTAAGGATGTTTTATATTTAACTGCAATTCTTTATGGGGTATGTATACTGGCTTCTGAGTTTATTTTCTAGTTTGACTTGTACAGCTGATTGTTTGTTTTTTCTCATCTTAATTCTGCAATTGTGTTTTCCAGTGTCTGTTAACATGCCATATTTAATTCTGCAATGTACAAATAGTAATACATTGTACAGATATTAAATGAATATGTCAGATGCAGAAGTTGAATGTGGGATGTGTGGTTGTCATAGCAAACTTCTCTATACCTTAAGGAAGTCTGTTGCTGCACTGCCGTGCAAAGGATGATTAGCTGTTTTGTTTTTTAAACGGTGTTTGTATGTTATTCGGACTTAGGTTATGGAAATTATTATTTTTTTCATATTTTGGTAAATAACTTTGCAAGGGAACATCTGAGTGTGCTACGTAAAACCTCATTTGAAGACAGTACTGATAGCTCCAACTTGGTAAATGAACTGTGCCTGTATGGTGTACACATGTACAGATATCAAAGTTTGTTTTGTCCTTAGGTTTGGTAATTATGAAATTATTGGCAAATAACTTTGCAAGGGAACATGTCAGTGTGCCAAGTAATACTTCATTTTGAAGACAGTGTTACTCCTTACAACATGGTAAAAGAACTGTGTCTGTGCACTGTACACATGTACAGATCTCACCGTTTGTTTAGTCTTGTAGGGTTAGGAAAATTATACATTTCCAGTACTTCTCATTATTATGCCCATATCTTTGCAAGGGAGCATGGTGATGACACAAATTATACATCATTTTGAAGCTGACATTGAGGCACACAACTTGTACACTGATATGTAGCCTCTGTCTGATACAGGTGATGAAATATTATGCTTTATCAGTTATGAGAAATAGTATATTAATCATATTTCTGTGAATATCTCCATAAAAGAGCATCACACAGTAATGGTTAATGTATCATTTTAAAGCTGACATTAACACAAACAAATTAAATACAAATTTTATGGGTCTACATGGTACATTGACCAAGATATTGTGCTTTTCTTTTCCAAAAGGTAAAAAATATGCACAATATCAGCATTCCTTGCCAAATATTTAATAATTACTTTGATATGCACTATCAACATTTACACTGTGGGAAAGTTCAGTGTCTGCTGAACAACTTTCACATTTACATTTTTAGTCTAGCTCTTATAGTTAAAGAGTTATGAACATCTGTGTTCTGTATGGTATTACAAATGGATTTTTTGAAAATGAGCTCAGGCTGCACTGTTGTTCCAATGGTGGAATTAAGCAGGCAGCTTTTTCTGAGCTGCTCTGGAGAGATATGCCCTGCAGGACTGGAAAAAAAAAATCAGCTTATGCAACTGTGATCTCACTGCAAAGCCAAAAATATGTAAAAAACATTGAGGGACTTGCCAGTTCTCGTTGCTGGAATCAAAGATGTTACATTCTAAGAAGTTCCACTCATTGAATGATAGAGCTAATATTTTTCTTCGTATCTCATCCTTGCTAAATATGACTTGTAAGAATGGTGAATAAAAAGCAAATGCTATCACATTGCTTTAGACTTTTGCCATTCATATATCCAGAACATAATATACAATCCAAATATTACTATTTTGAGAAAGAGCACTTGAAGATAATGCATGTACTCTAGTCACAGGTTACACATACATGTATTCAAATAGTATAGACACAGGCAGTAATGCCCTTCTAGCCTGCCAATAACAGATATTTTCCCATCATAGCAGCTTGGTTCACAGATGACCATCATTGCCTAGACTTGCTTGCCAGTATGACTGTGCATCTAGATCAAAAGCCCAAGATAATCGTATTGGGTGAGAATGCATTTAGGATGTGTAATCTGATGTTTTTTCTAGATGATTTTTGAAGTCATGAAAATCTGTTAAGATGACATAATCACTGAGAGTCAGCATCTTTAATTAAAGTCCCAGTTGTTGTGGTTTTGACTGAGCATACATAAAATTACCACTTTGAACCTGTTTTATAATTCCAGTGAAAGTATGCTAGCAAATGTACTTTCCTTTTTTTCCTCTTTCCTCTAAGAATAAATGTTTACATATTTTGCAATCTTGGTTTCTGAATCTATAGTAGCAAAATGTAAGGTAACTTGTTGAGGGACATTATGCACTGAGACCAGCTGCTCAATTTTCAGTCTCAGCCTCATGAACGTGAGTAGAAAATAGCATATATAGAAGGTTTTATAGTATTTTAAGCTAATTTCTTGAGATAAACAAATTAATAATGAACTATATACTGCAATGGTTAAATACACTCCAGTGAATTATGCTAGCTTCAGGCTACATCTGCCAAACACAGCTTCTCATCAGTGGCAGAAACAGAGTACGAAGTGCTGTTTCCAGCATACTGCAGTGGTAAGTCTTCAAACTGACCTGTATATGCATGTAACAATGTGCTGTGTAGAGTATTCAGCATGCACCATAGTGACTGAGCATTTATTTCATGTAAATTGGTAAGCATGGCCAGCATTGATCCCAATGTACCGTATCTCTGCCCCTTTCTAGTTGGCCCCACCCCTTCCCATTGGCCCTGCACATTCAGCTGTCTTCTGCAGACCCCCTTTGATTTGAAGTCACCAGCCACCACTGGTAATGTGTATGGTCCAAACACAGTACAAGACAGTGTATACAGTGCAAAGTATTGTGAAATGCTATTCTAGCCATTCTGTACAAAAGTTGTGTAATTGATCTGTAAGGGTACAAGGACTGCCATTTAAAATAGTCAGGGGAAGTGTGTATTGCACATGGACACACATATGAATTGTAGGAATCAACACAATGAAAACAGGACAGGTGAAATGTCCTAATGTACAGCACATGAGGCCATGTAAATGGAAGGCAAATGTAGCAGGAACACTAATCACATATCAACATTACAGTACTGGCTTCACAGTAAAAAAGGTATATTTTGTGACTGTCAGACAAGGTGACATAACAATGAAGATGTATTTGTGAGATAAGCATCCTGACATGAGCAATAGATAGGACATCTATCAGGGATACTATATACAATTGGTGTTGGGTGCATATTATGAAGTTGTGCAAACTAATTTGCCTGAATATGAGTGTAACGTCAGCACAGCTCTCCAGCAAGTGGGACACAATTACAGGCCAATGGACAACAGTAAAAGAAGCATGCACAGTCATGGACAATATCAAAATAATACCATCAGTAATCCTGTGTCTCTAACACAACATATGTGATTTTGAATGATCATAGATGGTTCTTCACAAATACACTTGTACAATTATGACATGTCAGCAATCTATGAGGGTAATCAAGCATCCCGATAATGTAACATCTAGTGGAGGTGTTACGAGGGACACTGCTTTATCTGTATGTGACATTATGATAAATCCCGGCTAGTTGACTCATGTGCATAGCATGTATATGGCACAATCCACACTGCTATGAATGTAACCAATGCCATCAATGTTGTCAAACAGCTATATACATACACACACACACACACACATATATATATATATATATATATATATATATATATATATGTATATATATATTTATATGCTGTGTGCATCACCAGAACAGGTATCACACATGCATCTGGTGTTCTGCACCATCACACAGTAATGTTTATGCAACAAAAAGAATACCTAGCTGTTGCCAATAAAATGTGTGACAGCTCACTGTGATATCGGTGTGATGAAAGCTGTAAACTATAGAGGCATTCTGACCTTTGATGTGGATGCCCTGCACATACTCAGTAGTTGTGTTACATTCAAGGGAGTAGTCACCACTGCGGCCACATGCTGGTGGACATTCCACATACCATCTACTCCAGGACACAGGTCACATACCAAATGATCTTGTTATAGGGTGTGATGTCTACTTTATCCTTGGTTTGTGAGTTTGTTTTCATAACGTAACATATCTCCCCATGCTTTTGTTTCATCTCATGTGTTGTCATGGCTGTGGCAGCAATCTTTGGTGTTTTTTGATACTGTCTATATTATATTAATATCACAGCTGAAGTCAGTGAGTGCCCACAATCTGTAGTCCTCCAGACAGCTATTTAGATACAGTATGTGTATGTCATTCTTGATGTCTGTTACTTAAATAATGGACAGGAAAGGCCTAGCAGACAGCCCTAATATGCAGACATGATCACTGGACCAGATATATCTGTCACTTCACATATTTCAGCATATTTAGATGCCATGTATGTGATACAGTGGCCTACCCACTTGGAGATATAGGTGTTTATGGCCACATCTGACAGTGGTGAGTGAATACCTCGGTGTGGATTTGTGTCAAATGCCTGAGCCTGATCGAGTTCCACAGGATAACAGTGTTGTCAGCATGCTTCCCCTCGATGACCACTTTCAGGACAACTAACAGATGTGAAAGATATGGATGTAGCATTAACAACTCATACATGTCTGTTGTACATGGCCAGGATATTACTAGTGTCCATACAGAAAAGGTCCATGATTTTTCACCAGGAAAATACAGGCTCTACAGACCATGCCATGACATATGTGGATAGACTGAAAGCCCTGTCACTTTAATCTGTACCATATAGGATGAGGTGACTTGTGCCTGGCCTACAGGCCAGTCTCTGACCCTGCCCTGATGGGAATAGTGCACATATGCAAATCATCTATAGCTGATGACATCAGCAGTGCCTGATAAAGAGAAAATGCTAATTGCAATGTCCCACATGCTAGTGTAAAATGGTCTCTCTATTGTCAAGCAAGTGAACTAACACACATGCACCTCAGTTGAATGCACTGAGAACACAACTCCTACCTAAGTGAACTGACTACAGAACTCTTGTATTTAAGGCAAGCATCACAGCTCAAGTCTGACATGGCGAGCATTAGACAACAGTTTCTAGCTGATAGCAGTGTCTAGTAAGGAGAAAATGCTAATAGCAGTATCAAACATGCCAGTGTGTAAAATGCTCTCTTAAATGCCAAGCAAGTGCACAAACATGCACACACCCCAGTTGACTGCAATGAGAACAGAACTCCTATGTATCTAATTACACAGATTGGAGAACACAGTACTTTATGCAAGCTCCATTGCACAAGTCTGACTTTTAAAAGACTGCAAGACAACTTATGCTGGATGGCATCAGCACTGGATGTTGGAGAAAAGATGTTGGAAGGCCTGCATGAAATGGATGTGTAGCCATGTGCAAGCGTCAGAATATTGTCAATCCATGGGAATGGAGTGGTAACTGTTGGATAGACACTTATGCTCCTCTGGCTAAATCCACACACACACACACACACACACACACACACACACACACACACACACGCACACACGCACACATGCACACACGCACACACGCACGCACACACACCCACACACACCCACACCCATACACACCCACACACACCCGCACACACGCACACACACACACGCACACACGCACGCACACACACACACACACACACACACACGCACACACGCACGCACACACACCCACACACACCCACACCTACACACACCCACACACCCCCGCACACACCCGCACACACATGCACACATGCACACACACACACACATATGCACACACACACATATCTCTCCCAGGTGAGTGCAGTGAGAAGAAAACCCCTAGCTAAGTGCACAGACTGAAGCACACAGTACTTTACACAAGTGTCATGGCACAAGACTGATTTTTACAAGGCTTCAGGACAAATTATGGTGAAGAAAATCAGTACTGAATGTTAGAGAGAAGATGTTGGAAGGCCTGCATGAAATGGATGTGTAGGCATGTACAAGTGTCAAAATATTGGCAAACCATGGGATTGGATTGGTAACTGTTGAATACACACTTATGATCCTTTGACTAGACAGACACGTACACACTCATCCCATATGACTACAGTGAGAACAGAACCCCTACCTAAGTCCACAGACAACAAAATGCAGTACTTTATGCAAACACCATGGCACATGTCTGGCTTTTACAAGGCTGCAGGTCAACTTATCTGCACTGGATGTTGGAGAGGAGATGTTGGGAGGCCTGCATGAAATGGATGTGTAGGCATGTTCAGTTGTCAAAATATTTCAAGTTCTGCATGTTACCAGATTGATGAGTGTGCAATCTGCAGTATTTGGTGGTCATGTGCCAACATGCAGGTATACTTTAAGAGACAGATTTGCAAACTATATGCAAATAGGTGTCCACATCACTACAAGTATTGGAAAATATGAATATGTATTGCCATAGTAAAGATGTGCATGGTATATAACAATATTTGTAATTATACCATGACCCCCACAAAACGTGCACGCTGATTGGCCAGCATGCCCGTTGTAAATCAAGTTATACTAATGGAAAAAGGTCCGGTCGCCCGGACTTTTTTCCATTAGTATAACTCGTTTTTTAAAACACTGTCTCGCTATGTTAAATGGGTTTAACACAGCGAGACAGCTTTAAAATAAGCAACGGGATCTCCGTTGCTTATTTTAAAGCTGTCTCGCCATGTTAAACCCATTTAACATAGCGAGACAGTGTTTTAAAAAAGCAGAAAGAAGATCTCCGTTGCTTTTTGAGTGTCTCGCTATGTTAAATGAGTTTAACATAGCGAGACAGTTTAAAATAAGCAACGGAGATCCCGTTGCTTATTTTAAACTGTCTCGCTATGTTAAACTCATTTAACATAGCGAGACATAAAAGCAACGGAGATCTTGCTTTCTCCGTTGCTTTGCCCACAGCTCTGATGTACCGCGCAGGCGCAGTATATCAGAACTGCCGGATGCCAGACATCTGCGGAAGGGCAGTAAACAGGCATTATACTATGCCATTATTTAAGAAAAGTAACAGTTTCTTTTCTTAAATAATGTCATATATAATAACCACTTCTGGGTGTGGGTAATGCTAAATTTACCCACGGTTGGCTTTGTTTGGTCCCTTGGGCGCCTCGGACCAAACCACGCCAACCGTGGGTAAATTTAGCATTACCCACACCCAGGCGTGGGTTATTGCTATATTAATTTATGTAGTGTAGTTGATACATTTTGAACAAGTACTGATAGACAAAGGTTGCAGTCCAGAGGGTGAGGTAACAGATGGCTGCATTGTAAATATCAGACTTTGTCTTAGGGCCCTCATTTTTTTCAGTTTACACATGTAGTTTCATGTCATGAACACTAAATGGACAATAAACAAGAACAATATATGCTGTTGTCTATATATGCATAGTGCACCACTAAGCTGCGGGTTTGTATGATGGTTGGCAAAGTTTGCTCATGTCAGATACACATTTCTACTGCTTTCCCTGTTTGTGCATAGTTCAGCAGTGTGCAAACGTGATGCTCATTGCTAAAATTATGAGAGTTAGTACTGAGTGTATGAAAAACACCTGCTGCTTAGTTGGCTCTTTGGCAGAAGGTGAAAATGCATTAACACATTCCTTTTTGAGCCCAGATGATATAGGGTTCAAATCCAGGTGTATGTAATATTTTTAAATAAGTATTGATAATGAAATGAAATGTTGCTTTACTCTGCCTTCACTATGTGTTACTGTATTTAGACATAGAACAGCATGTTTTAGTGGCATTGTGTAGAGGTTAGTGCACCAGGAAAAGAGCTGTTCACCGTCACTTGGCAGTGGTGTGTGATGCCAAACTCTGCTCAAGCATAGTAGCCAAAAAGTGAAGGGCTGCATTGCTTTTCTTGGTACTTAGATCTATTGTGTGTCATTCTATTTTTTGACCAGATTTTAGGTGTTAAAATGTGGTAGATAGGAAAGTGGTGAAATGATGGGCAAGCAGCGAGAAGAACAAAGGGAAAGCAATATAGGACTATGCAGGAGGGAGGTAGCAAAGAACCATAGCTATCCATTTTTTTAACAGTGTAAACTGAAAATATGTACAGAATATTAGCTGAATTTGGACTGTCACCTCCACAAAGAAGGGTGACAACTATGCAATCCTGTTGTATAGCACATTGAACCAAATCATGTGTGTCAAGAAGACGTGTGTGAATTGGAGAACTATGTATGGGACAATATATATATATATATATATATATATATATATATATATATATATATATATATATATATATATATAGATAGATAGATATAGTTTTTTTGGGGTTTTTTTTGTGGGACAGGTGCTAATTTTTGTTTTCTTTTACTTCAGTAAGAGAAGAATGCTGGGTTAAGGGACATATGTATTTCTTGATCATATATGTTGTGTAGGTGAGGAAGTAAGTTGGGTAGGTGAGGAAGCAAATGCAAACAATCAGGGCAAACAAGACAAGGCACATGAACAGTGAGGGATGCAAAAGTTTGGGGAACAGCATGACTGGGGTGAGGAAGAGGGAAACACAAGCTCATGCCCATCAAATATGGAATTAGTGTGAATCTAGTTTTCACCCGCAGGCCTATCATCAGTGTCTCTTTACTCCACTGGCTGCTGGAGTGCTTGACGCCTTCTCCTCCTATGAACCATGAGGGAGAGCAGCCTCTCCATCTGGTGTAGGCATACACCAATGGTGCTGTGCATGACCCTATGCACCAACCCTGGCATCTCCTGGTGGGTGATAAAATCCTCGCATCTGCTGGTACTCCCAGAGGGTATCACAGCACCAGCTACTTGGATAGTTCAACCTGAGGACACAGGTAGTGCAAGGGGCAACAGAGACAGTACTGCCAGGTCAGGTCCCAGATGTGCTGGTCATTGGTGCTGTAGCCAGTGGTGCGATGGCAGACTGACCCGCTGGGGTAGGCCTACCTCACTGTGCTGTGAAGTATTCAGTGATTTGTTACAGATGCATGACATGGAGACATTTTTACAACACATAAAAAAAGAGATAAGTGTTGGGTTGAGAGACAAAGTGAGATAAAATTAGTGCCATCATATGTGATATACAATGCATTATCACAATTACGCAACTATTTTAGCTGAACTATTATATTTAAATATATGAACTAAGAACTACAAACTTTAATTACAGATTGCTCAAAGTAATCCTTGCAATGTTCATATATTGCATATATGCTTGGTCCAATTATACAGATTACAGTTAACAGTAGGGCATTTATACCACTTTTACAGAGTTTAATTTATGTAATATTATTAAAGAAATGCAATATTGTATAGTTGTTACTCATGGTATTTGAACCCACAACCTCTAACCACAGTCTTACACTTGACTCCTAAAGTTGATCTTTGCTACATACTTGGATATTCATAATCACTTTGTTACTACTGTATAAAAAACAAAAAAAAATCTATCTTTAACTTTTAAAGCTACAATAATACTTCTCTTGTGCTGCATACATACCACTTGCTTCCCTCAGTCTCTCCAAATGATCAGCATGAGCCTACAGATTCAACTCAATTTCAGGATTAGCTGTGAGAATAAAACATAAGACATGAAAAGAAAAACATTATGCATACCAGTCTTGCCTATATTTAGCTTTCTTGTATTATAAATTCTCTTTATTAGCATACTTACATGACTGTGAGATGTCACTAGTTTGAAACTCATCCAATCACTGGTTGAATGTAACACTCTTGTACCTATTTAGGTCATTGAAATTGTGCCTGCACTGTTTTTCAGTGCATGGGATGCTAGTCACACTGAATGCAGCTTTGCCCAGACTATATCAAGTCTCAGCCTTGTACTGGGAGACAGACTAGTCCCTCTGCAGAAGCCTTTGGCTGTGCACTTTACCAAGAGTTCAGTAAATATTCTTAACTCCTGAACAGCCCACCTCTGTGCCCTAAATTGGGCACCTTTTCCTCTAATGCCAGACATGTCTAATCCCAAAAGTAGAAAAATAGCAAATGATGATTTCCTGACAAATTCCTGTTACAGGATTTACTGTTAGTGTGCAAACCTAAGGAATGATGCCAACTGCATTTGCATGATGTTAAGTGGACAGCAACAGTGCCAAGCAGGGAGGAAAGCAATATTTAAAACTGGATGGTTAATCTTACACTTGACATTAATTTGAGGGGTGTCTGCTGCTGTAACTCTTAGGTGATTTAACTTTGCAGACATGCACTGCGAGCATAAATTTCATGACCTGACACATTTTTGGTGTGGCTTTGTACACTGATAAAATAGATTTTTACTGTGTGAGATTCAAACCTATGCATAAGGGACAATACATTTTCTTCCACAATGGTGATTTTCCATCTTTACCCTTGAAGAAGTTCTTCCCAGATGTAGTCACAAATCATTCATAAATACAGATGACAGTTTGAGGTGTTAACCATGTAGGTGTGTGACCTGACAATAGATTCATCTGTGTATGTGTCTTATTTAAGTGCGATGGCCATCCAAGTCCAGATAGCAGAATTATACTTACACAAACTTAGTAGACAGTATACCCTCAGTCATACATCTGAAAACACAGTAAGGGTATCTTATCCCTGACTCATATTATTCATATCAACTCCACTATTTATGATTATCTCTAAAGTGTTATATGTGAGCTAGAATATAATGTGAAATGGAACAATAGTAAAAATGTCTGGGATTTACTGTATTAGAACCCAGGACTATGTGTATGGCAGCCCTACACTTACACCTGTTACCAAAAGAATGTTGAAATAACACTTGTATATTTTCCTGTTCTATAAGCTGGACTGTCACAACAGTAAAAATATGTTTCACTTCTTGTATTAGAAGCCAGGACCATCTGTATTATAGCTCTATGCTTACAGTTGCTGCCACAGGAATAGTTAAATGACAGCTGCATTATTCCCTATTTGTTCTTAAGTTTTGTGTGTTAACTGCCACACCATGCTGCTTAGCATGCTTCCATGGTGCCCAACAGAATTAATTTAAGGAATCCATTTTAAACTGTTGACTGCCTACATCCTGTCTGCAGGAGTTAGAAGGCTGCAGGTGTTGGCGAAGCTTGCAAACTACCGTTCAAGTTCACTTAGTGGTGTTGTGCAATGGAAGGCAAAAACTGCAGCAGTGCATCCTTTTTGAACTTTGCATTGTCTACACCCTGTCTGCAGGTTTTCTGTCTACTTCCTGTGTGGGCTACTAGTCCAGGTTAGCATACTGCTAAGTGTTGTGCAAGCAAGATAAGCACAGCTAAATCTAACATTAATTGTGTTTCCCCATTTACCTTGTTTGCACTCAGCCACATTCTGTGCAAACACTGGCAACAACAACAAAAAAAAACAGGGAAAAATAGGTGAAATGAATAAAATAAATCTATTAAATACGTGTTACAAAATTTATGTTGGTAGACATAAGTATTTTTACACAGGTCTGGATTTGAACTCTCACTGAAATGGATGTTCAAGTTACAATAAGGGTGTCATCACTCTGTCACACAAACAGTTTTGCAGCAGAGAACTAAAATCATTGTCTACAGAACTAACAAAAGATATCACACTTGTTTGTATTTGTATTAATTTCAGAAGTAGTGCACTGAGTGATCACAAAACCATTTCTGACTATTGCCTGTATAAATGCAGCTTCTGTATTATCTCTCTGTGTTTGTTGCCCAGTCTAGTCTTATCTAACTAGAAATCTGAGGCGTGCAATTTGTAAATCATTCTGTATCATTGTCCTTAAACTTTGTGAGGATATTAAATGGCAGTAATATACAGTTCTCAAGAAATGAGGGGAAGGTTGAATGTTACTTAGCAGAAACTGTGAAATCTGTGCTGCTTACTTACATTTAAAACCTTGATACAATTACTACTGCACTTTGTATATCAAACCCGGCTGACATACCCACTGGAGGTAGGGGAGTCTGAATTGCTGGTTGTGCTTTCTTTCTCCCTACCTGTAATCATAAACAGTTGTACTCCATAAGCAACAAACATTGAGAGAGTGCCTGTGCTATGTTTACATCTGCTACACAGAGCCAAGAATCTGGGATTCAGCAATTTTAATGAGTTCACACCTCATTTGCATCATCACCATGCCTATAACCCTGAATCTACACTATAAAAAGGAAACCGTGTAGCTAGGGAGTCTGAAGGTGAGGAGACTTGTTTATGTGGTTAACACAGAAGATATTATTTTGGGATTATCTGCACAGAAGACTATTGATCTTGATAAGGTATGCTTGCATTTTTCTGCTATATTCTGCATATGCTGAAATGTCAGTAAGACACATCTGTTTATATATATATATATATATATATATATATATATATATATATATATATATTAGCAAATTCTACTTTTATTTGTATGCATTTCTTAGAAGTATAGTGATGGCATTAGCATGCTTATCAGGGCATTTTACTTTCTCAGATACACAGCCTTATTAACTCTCATCCCAAGTGCTAATGTTAGAACAGTTTTTCTGTGTACATTTTTCTATAGTTATTTCCATGAAATGTAAATGTCACAGGGGTGTTAACCTAGGATAGACCATACACACCTCTAATGGAGTGCTGGCCACAGTTAGACATGACTGACAATTGCTTAAAATAAAATGTTCTGTGGTAAAGCTGTACACATGTTTCCAGGACAGTTTATTTGATAGCACTTTTAGCATTTCAATTGTTTGTAAGCAAAATGTATAATTTGTCTATTGTTTTGGGGGTGGGGAAAAAAGTTGCATTTATGTTTTGGTACACACAAGATTTTGCTGTTGTTATTCTCATTGTTATGGAGCCAGCCTTGGTTAGTGTGTGATTGTAATATGATAAAAACACACAATTCCTTTTTTATATTTGAATATCTTGCTGTGTTATGTTTCTCCAGTGGGTAATACTGAAATACTACCCTTTATGTGTAACACAAAAGCAGGACTTTTATTTATGTGATACTTATGTGTATTATCCTTCATTTGTGTTTTATGTCATCTAAGACTATGGCACCCAGGTGACCCAATCCCTGCAATAACCCCTTTCAGTGACCCTGAAAATGAAGTCATTCTGGAAGCATTTCAGCATCATGGTGCCTTTCTGCCTGAGAGGGGATGTGGGGATATGTCTGGCAGAATACATATTTGGCAGCAGATAGTTGCTGATGTGAATGTAGTAGGTGGCCATGAGCAGGGCATATGATCAGGTGCACTATAGGGCCACTGACATGATTTCATCAGCCATGAGTAGAGCAGCTGCAGTGGCCTGTGAACGGATGACTACCAGAGTGTCTGCTACAGAACCACTACTGACACTAAATGAAGAGTTCCTGTCCACTGATAACGATCCCTAGAGCTGTGGAAAGTGCAGAACAGCATGTGATTGATGCTGCTGCTGCTGTTTCAGGGATAACAAGTATCTCCCAGGAGGAGCTTCCAGGTAGGCTTACCTATCTCAATTGTAAAATATGTCTTGTACAGTAAAATATTGACAGCAACACTTAAGTTCTGTTTAATATTAAATTTGTTTGGGGGGATAATTGTAGATTGATACAGTTAACAAAACATTCTGGTTGATTACACATGGGGTTGGGTGGACATTTCATCCAAGTTCTTGTTAAAAGTGTTAATGGACATATTTAGGGAAAAAAGTTTAACCCCTGTGTTACTGTTTAGTCTGATAATGGTGTGTTTACTTTTTGCTTAACCTCTTCCAGGGCCATCCAGCACAGGGAGTTTACAGTCATCAGCAAATGGTAAGCCAAACATTTTTTATGTAAGTAGTGATGAGTAGTTCAAAGAAATATTTAGTTTGTGATGTGGTGTCAGGACTATTGTGTGTATTGCTGTATTGTCTGTAATAGTGGCACTGTTGTTAGTTATTTAGCATATATTGGACTATAGTAGTGTAGGTATTAATTTTTTTCTGTGTTGTTGCTTATTATCACAGGTGATCCTGACAATGGAAGTATGGGACTCCAATCGCCTGATGTCAGAGCATCAGCAGACTCTGATGATTATGGTGGCCAAACAGAGGCACAGATGGGGAGTGTAAAGGTTGAATCTGACACTGAGACTGACATCCCCAGTAATTCCATCTGACACAGACAGTAGACCTATGCCAACCCGTTCCAGTGAGCATTTGATATTGAACAGGTGGCGGGTGAGACACTCAATCAGGGCAGTGCTGTTACTGTGGTTTCAGTGCTTGTTGACTCTGGCTGTAGCCAAAGTGTGGGCAAGGTGCCACTCTGGATGGTTGTTAGGGGTGTTTGGAGGAGACCTGCTATTTATCCTCCACCTGATCTAGGCGTGTCTTCCCATGGCACTCAACATATGTTTAGAGCAGGTGTGGAGGTGCAGACACATTCCAATAGGTCCTCCAGAGAAATGCTTAGGGTTGTAGATCTGGCACAGGCAGGCATGCTTGACTGCCTCCACCTAGTTGCTAATTCGATGGATCGGATGAATGACACATTGGAATGGGTAGTGTCTGTGATGGAATATCTGCTGGGAGGTGGACAGCATCAATATCATGTAGTTCAGAAACATCATCTGGCATTAGCCAATTTGGCCATGCCTGATGACACTCCCATAATGGCACTACTTCCACTGCTCCATCAGTGGTTGAGTCGTCCACACCCAGACGTGCCGGCCATGAAGTCATGATCCTGGGCCTCCTCATGAGGGGAACTCATCCAGCAGACGTCCGTCATGTTCGGGTAGCAGCAGTGCATCTGACCATGGGTGTGGAATTGCCAGTGCATCTCCTGGCAGAGGCAGTTGTCGTGATCGGATATGACAACAATGATCTGCCACTTCTACCATGCATGGCTCACATTTGTCTGATGTACCAAGATGTACAGGTAGCAAAGAACTTTGCTGTGCTCCTCTAGACACTCAGACACAAATTTTACCTGGAGGGCCCATACCGACACACACACACACACACACACACACACACACACACACACACACACACACACACAAACACACAAAACAGTTACATTGTTGAGCCGTAAAGCTTAAAACTCAGTTTGTCTCACTGGTCATATGTTACTTTATCCAAATGTCTGCCTGCTTCTTTTTTACTCACATGCACTCACCAACCTGTTGTGTCAGCCTAGGCTTCCTACCCCCCCCCCCCACACACACACACACACACACACTCACCCAGATAACACCCTGTGCATGTGATGATAACTGTGCCATATTCTTGTTTTCTATCTTTTGGATTCAGGGATACATAACATTTGTGTCTGATAACTCAGGGTGCATAGCTGGCTTAGTACTTAGCATATCTGCGTTTGTGATGTTGTTTTGGTCTTAGACAGTTGATAGAATCAAAACTTTTTTTTTTTTGCATCAGTATTTTTAATAATCTTCTGAGGGTTGTGAAGTCTGAAACTGAAATGTTTCTCATTACTTTATAACTTCTCTCTTTAAGGATTTTTCCAGTACAAAAGTATGAAGCCAAACCGAGGACATTCGGTGATCATCAGTACTTTTGAAAGGTATGAATGCGTGAATCATTGATGTCCGAATCCTACTACTTAATAGTAGTATATATAATATATATATTTAATATATTCACATAAGACTCTGCTGTCATATGTAAAAGTCATTTCTGTGCAAGTCACCCACCTTTTACTTGCTTATATTACCAAGTAACAACATGCAAGGATATGACATTCATTTATATATTACACAATACACTTCAGGTTTAACACTTACTTGTAAATCCAGCAGTTGCAACAGTTTTAGTTCAGGGCTGACTCTGTCTGATGCTAGGAGTACACAGCCATTACATGGGTAGGCAAAGGTTATAAGCATTGCCTGGCATCAGTGTTACTGTATCAATATGTGTAGGATAAAGATTTTAGCCCCTTAGGTGGTGAGTGAGTATGTTATGCATTGCCTCTTAGCCAATATGAGGGCATATTGAGCATGCCTACATCTGCCTTAACTTGCAGCAGGTGCTGGTCCCCCTCTGACTCCTCACCTGTGTGTGGCTGTGATGACCTTGCTGTTGGTGCTGGGTTGTGTGTCCCTTCCCCTTGTTGATCCAGCTGAAGCTGCTTTCTAAGGATGATGTTATGAAGCATGGCACAGATGGTGAATATTTCAGTACATGTACTTGGGTTGTACTGCAGAGCTTCCCGAGATGTATCTAGGTACTGGAACCGTGACTTCGGCAGCCCGAGCACATGTTGTATTATATTTCTGGTTTGAGTATGTGGCCTCATTATGACATTCTTCAGTGAGCATGTGTGCATTTCTGATAGGTGTCATCAGCCACATTTCCTGTGCATAACTTGCATCCTACAGTAAATGACCCAGTGGGATATCACCCCAAATTAACATCTTATACAGTTGTGAGGTGTGCCAGATATGTGAGTCATGGTAACTGCCAGGATTGCCAGCACACTCATTCAGTATGAACCCTTTAGCAATGCATAGAACTTGGCAGTTAATAGAGTGGAAGCCCTTTCTGTTTATGTAGAGCCTTCCCTGTTCTCTGGGTGGTGCCTTAATTTCCATATGTGTACAATCTAAAGCACCTAGTACTTTAGGGTAGTGTGCTACAGGGTAGAACTCCTGCATATGTATGACCCTGTTCTCAGGAGTATGGGAAAAATATATGTGGTCACTGACATGTTGGAGCATAGCATTCAGGAATTGATGGAGGCTCCTAGATGCTTATGCCTGTGACAACCCCAGCATGCCCCCTGTTGGTCTCTGAAAGGTTCTTGTAGCTAAAATTCTAAGTGCTGCACATACCTTTATCTCCACTGGTATGGGCTCCTCTTGGTTAGCCCTGAGTCTGAGGTGAGGATGACAGAGGTTGCAGAGTTCCTGTATTGTGTCTCTATCCACCCTGTAGCACTCTACAATTTCCACCTCATGCTTATTGTGATAAGTTAAATGGGATCTGAAAACTCTTCTCCTTGACCATGGTTTATTATCAGCAGCAACAACATAGACTTCAGCCTGTTGCACATACACAGGAATTAAAGCAACAGCAGCACCTAACATACGTTTTGTGTAGACCCCTTTCGGTGGCTGTATTTCAATAGGTTTTGGAATTTGCAGGGAAAACCAACACTAAGTCTACACAATTGCTTTATAGCTTGTTGAATAGCTCATCCATCTTGAATTGGTTGATTAGCATACAGTTCAGCTGCTTATGCTGTAAACCTGCCACAATGTTTACCATGGTTGCATTGCTCTGCACACCATGTAGAGCCGCTTACTGAATGCAAAACAGTGTGCTACCATGTGCATGTTGTGGTGCGACTTGCATACAGTGATAGCAGACCATTTAGGGATGATTGAATCTGCCTGAATGTCTTTTTCTGAATGAAGCAGTTGTTACTGATACCTGCCAAGTTATGTCTGGAATGTGTAGGAGAGGACATTAGATCATGTTGCAATAATAATAAATTATGGCAAGAATATGAAAGTTGGTGAGTTTTTAGAGCTTTAGAGAATATAAAGACTTTATCTAAAACATGGGCAAAGAACTTTATTCCTACTGTAGCCCTGCAAGTGTTGTGTATTTTTTCTTGCTTTATGAAGTTTATGAGTTGTGATTTTGAGCTTTAGGAGGTAAGCTAGTAAAGTTCTCATAGTCTGATAAGCTACTCTTAATTTTGTAGTCATGTCTAGCAGAGGGTAAAAGTTGTTATGAGGTAAAATAGCAGGAGGGAATGCAGCACACTGAAATTGACAGGAGTGATCTTATACAGAGTCAGGGAAGAGGAATTGATTGAAGTTAGGAAATTATTAAAGTATGGGGGATACGGAGGTGTAAGGCATGAATAGGTACTTGTTCATATTTAGGAAAGTAGTTTATCCTGGGACTATTCAGGAACAGAGACAGATTTTGGCTAGAAAGCCTTTAATCATAGTTTTTAAAGGACTACAGGGAGGGTACGGACCTGATGGATATAGGTAAGGAGTTCCAGGCCTTGTCAACTAGGTAGGAGTATAGACCATGCCCAGCACATTAGATTTGTGAACAGAAAATAACTTTTAGAAACTGGTCGATAACGACCCAAGTGGGAGCATAGTGTGTAGAATGATATTTTGTGCCAGACAAGACGATGGATGTTGGATAGTTTTATAGGTGGTAAGGAGCTGCATATATGTTAGTTGATAGGGTAATTCTATGCAGAAGGGCATATTTTCTGCAAATTTAGCAGCTTATTATAGCATTCTTCATGTTTTGCTTTTTGTGATGCCTGTAGGTTAGTAAGGATGTGTGTGCTGTAAAAATGTGAAGAGAGGAGGTAAGTAGTGGCAAGTGTAGTTGCATCATTGAGAAACATTTTTGCTCTGTAAAGCATCCCTAGTTTTTGGTGATTTTTTTAATGCAATTTTGTACATCTAGGTCAAATTTAAGATTATCATTCACTATCATCCCTAATAATTTGCTATGAGAAGTAACTTCAGTTAGTTAGTATTAATAAGACAGAGTATTTTAAATTTTGATTTTCATGAGAGAGGTTTTGGAATAAAAAGTAGTTGTTTGTTATTTTTCTGGAGGGGTATAGATCATCATTTGTATTGTACCTAGTCAGCCACTGTAGCTAGACAGCATGTATATAGAAGTTACTGAGCATGTGTGAGATCAGTGCCATTTTGTACAGTCAGCCAGAATGTATGCAGTTATGAATGGAGATGCACATGTGAGTGTGTTTGAAGTAATGAGTGAATCATTTATCTTAAGTACATGCTCCAGTTAACAGTTCCTGATTTATGTACAGTAAATATTTTGAGTCTATACAATGCTTCATTGTCTTTTTTGAATGCATGAAACAAGCGACAGGGGGGCTTGAGCATATGTTGTGAATTACAAACCTATGTTTCAGTGGCTGTCAAACCTTCTAGAGTTTTTTTTTTTTTTGGAGATGTGCCAGATTGGCTGATGTATATATGAGTGTGGAATAATCTGCACATTATAACTATCTGGTTAAGTGACTTAGCCTAGGATTCATGAATATTTACATGTCACATTAAGCTCAGGTGTGTGATAAACAGTGATAAGCAGGACGTGTGTGATTCAGGAAGCACTATAACAATGCGTAGCTGGCTTGAAAACAATGGTTATCAGAACAATATGCTAATAACTGTATAATGAGCCATGCTGTATGTGAATGAAGTTTAAAAACATGGTGGAATGAATTAGAAATGTATAAAACACATATAAACATATTGTGCCTGAGTTAAGAGTGAATTTGGCTATATGCTTGCATTTAGCCACAGGAAAACTTTAAAATTTGTTGCAAGAGGCTCTTATAGAAGCTGCTGCTGATGATGATGATGTTGCTAGATATAAAACAAAAAATAAACTTGTGGCCAAAAACAAAAACAAAGATAGGCAGCAAGCTGTAGAATTCCAACCAGTTTATTGTTAGTGCTTTAATTCAGGAAGTACGTGAACTTCTTCAGACAAAGAAACTCCGAGTCCTCCGTTAAAATAAAACTGTCAATTAAGATGAGGTAATTAATTATAAAACCAATTAACATAACTTAAGAAATGTAAAGAGCCAGTGTTATACAAGGTAAAATTTATATGTGAATAAATATAAATGCTTTTTTTAAAAATCTCCCAAAATCCACAAAAATATAACGGATCCACCCTTTAGGCCAATTGTGGTTGGCAGGAGATCCTTTACTTATGCATGTGACAAATATGTGGACAGTAAGCTTAAGCCATTTATTTGCAGTGAACCCTAAATTTGTAAGGATTCGTGGGTTTTTAGAGAATATTAATTCTCTTGAATTTGACAGAGAGTGCAATATTTTGATGGTAGACATAAAGGATCTGTATACCGTCATACCTCAAGAGGTTGGCATTGAATGGGTTAGTGAATTTCTATTTTTGAAAGGGATGAGCCAGCAAGAGATGAATGTAATTGCATCCTTGTTAGATCAAGTTTTGAATAATAACTTTATGCTTTTTGACAAAGAATACTTTTTGCAAAAACTGGGGTAGCCATGGGCTCCCCATGCGGAGGCAGTTTTGCAAATTCAATCATGGCATTTTGGAAAAGACATTTCCTATTTCAGAACTCTATTTTCAAGGAAAATGTAAAATGGTACACTAATATCAGGACAACATGTTTTTTTTATGTGGAAAGGAAGTCTAGATTTAGTAACAACTTTTATTAATGAAATCTCCAAATTCACAGACTTCCTAGATTTCACTTTTGAGTTTAACACAGACTCCATTAATTTTCTGGACATGTCACTATCTAAAGATAGATCCAACAATAGATTTAAGGCTAGTATTTCAGGAAACCTACTTACTCAAACACTTTTCTACACTTTAGTAGTAGCCACCCATTCCACCAGAAAAGGGCGGTTATTAAGGGCCAACTGGTTAGGGCAGCCAGAATGGTCTCATCAGAGACTGATTTTCTGTTTAAATGTAACACATTGAAAGTCAAGTTTCGTGAAAGGGGCTACCAGAACTGCTTTTTCAACAATTGTTTGAAGTTGCCACTGAAAGGACTACTGGCCATTTTAAACCTATTCTATGCAGGGGTTATGGAGAAACAATAAGTGATACTCCCCCTGATGAGCACAGGGAGAACAGTATTAGGAATTACGATGGTAGAATAAGCTTTCTTACTATCTCTATTGATGCACATGCTATTAAGAATATTATGATTAAGAATTGGGCTATAATATTAGAGGGCAGTGCTATTAATAGGAAATTGGGAGACAGACCACATATTACCTATAGAAGAGGCCTACATTTTAAAGATTTGTTGGAAAAGAGCAATCAAAAATGCCCCAAGAACTGCCTATGAGAAAGTGTGGGAGATGTCAGCAATGCGAGCACATTATGGTAACTAATAAAGTTTGCATACGTAACAAAATCTACACCATCAATGGAAAATTTAACTGTGAAACAACAGGAGTAGTATATGCTGCTTTATGCCAATGTTGCCAAAGCTACTACACTGGTAAAACTGAAAGAATGTTTAAGCAGAGAATTTATGAACACCAGTACCAAATTAGTAGGGGTAATACCACAAATGCTTTGGCTAGACACATTTTAGAACACCACACACATAAATTCCAGTTTACAATATTACAACAAATAGTTAGGAACATTAGACGTGGGCCCTGGGAATTAAAACTTGAAGAAAAGGAACTTGTTTGGCAAATTAAAACATATGCACATGTTCCACCAGGGCTTAATGAATACTGCTCGATAAAGTGTATTTTGAAACTGAAAGCTCCCCAAAGATGAAATTTGGTTGTATAACAACTTTTTTATTAGTTGAATGAATGTATAAAAATTTATTTATACATATTTATCTTTATACATTCATACAAATTTTATATTTCCATTTGTTTGAGTTGTTTAAGTTGTTATCTGGCATTTAACAGTATTTAGATTAACTTATACAAATAAGAAAATTAAATAATAAGACTAATGTGTTGTGGTTTTAAAATTGTTGCTTATTTAAAAAAAAGCATTTATATTTATTCATATATACATTTTACCTTGTATAACACTGGCTCTTTAAATTTCTTAAGTTATGTTAATTGGTTTTATAATTAATTACCTCATCTTAATTGACAGTTTTATTTTAACTGAGGACTTTTGGGGTTTCTTTGTTTTAAGAAGTTCATGTATTTCCTAAACAAAAGCTCTAACAATAAACTGGTTGGAATTCTACAGCTTGCTGCCTATCTTTGTTTTTGTTGCTAGATATAAACCTTGAAGGCACTGGGTTTTCATATCATGCTTAATCTTTGATGACCTCCATGAAACAGATACAATGGACTGCTATGTGTTAAGACAGGGGCATCATACTACCAGTAGTGGACATGTGTTGCCCCAGACTCTGGCCCCAATGGAATTATGGAAATCCCATCCCAATGGATACTAAGGTATGTGTAGCTTTATGTATTTTAGCTACAGGATGGGACAGAGGTGAATTAAAAGAAAAAGGCATCACACCATCAACTTCCAGCTGGTCTGTAATGCACAAGGCATCTTCTACAATGTGTGTGCAGACCAGCTAGGTGAATTCCATGAATCCCACATATGGCACACTTATGACCTCTACCAAAGGTTTTCAAGGGGTAATTTTCCACAGATGCATCTAGGTCGGATGCTGAATATGCCCTAGAACCCTGACTTATGACACCAGTGAGAAAACTACACAACCTCACTGAGCAAGGTTACAACCACACCCACAAAAACTAGAAGCATCATAGACCATGTGTTTGGCCAACTTAAATCATGATTCCAGTTGTTGGATTAATCTGGCCAAAATATTGACCACACATGCCGTCTCCATTCCACATAATATTATACTCAGAAAACATGTGTAGTAGGGTGGTCCAGTGCAGGGACCACATTTTCCGGCAGCAGAGACAGTGGCAGTTGAGATAGATGAGGAGGCAGAGAAGGATTTGGCAGTAAGTGATGACCATGCCAGAAGGAGGCGGGCAAAATACACCATAGCAGTATTTAAGCAGCAATGAATTTCACATACACTCAGTACATAACTTACATAAGGGTTCAGTGGATACAAGCATTAACATTGATGCATAGAAACAAATGACCATGTTTACCCATGCCTGGCTACTCTAAGCATCAGACAAAGGCAGGCCAAGGTCAGGGCACTCTTAACAGCAGTATTACATGTGCATGATCAAGCTTTCTTGAATAAATGCTACAGTACCTAAACAGATTAAGGAGACAGCAAAAAATGAAGATGTATACACAGGACTATCGTACTACATAGACTTGCGTATGAGCTCAGAACATACAGACACTAACAATGATGCTTAGAAACAAACTAGACTGTGATTACCCATGCATTGTCTGGCCACCCTCTGCATCAGTCATAAGTAACCCAAGTCAAACACTCTCTCAGGAGCCAGGGTACTCTCAGTATAATTTGCAGGGGTGGGTTAGAAAGCTGTCCTATTCAACTACTACCACTACTGATACATCATCAAAACAGAGGAAACACACTTTCAAAATGATTGATGCAACCACAGGCTAACCAGACTTTGCCTAGTAATTCATTGCTTGGCCACTATGTGCATCAGACATAGGCAACCCAAGTCACATATTGTACAAAGGCTAGGGTACAGTTATTGCCATCTGGGGGGGGGGCATTACAGGAGTGTATATCTTTCACAGGGAAGTATGTGAGTGTGAGAGCTAAGATAATAGCAAGTATACACAATTAAAGCCAGTGTGTCCAGGTATGGGGTGTTTGTCTGACATGAGGAAATCCATAGTGAAGTGTTTGTGTGTGTGTGTCTCTGCAGGGACACAGCTGTAGCTTGTGTGCCAACACTATAGTATGTGTAGAAGAGGATCATATTTGTCATGGACACCCATACACATAAGAAACGCTTCTGCCAGGAGATGCACTGCTTGTTTCATGCTGCTGTGTAGAAGCTGGCATTCTACCTGAGCATGAATGGTGTCTGGATGAATTTTTCATCACAACCACATCCAAGGCCATGACCATGCGATTGACCTCACCTGGGTATAGACACAGCCACAACCAATGGAGCATAGGAAGTGCTAATACTGTGAGATCAGGATCTGACCTATCCTCAACCAGGCTGGCTAACATCTGAGAATGTACAAGTTGCTCATCCTTATGGATGTTGCCCCTCTTCCAACAGATACCCAGAAAGTTACACCTAATGGTCCAGTGTGTTATTCATTCAGCTCAAGGAGTCACATGCACACATGAATGCAGTCCCGTATGTCAGCATGTACAAAATGCAATAGTCTCACAACCTCTTCTGAGGTCCTAGTAGATCTTTCCTGTGCCTCCACAATGGTTCTGCTCATAGGTTGATGGGTTGTCTGACAGTTACTGATACAACAATCTCAGGAGGATGGTGGAAAGCATACCTTCTCTGAGTACCTCTATCAGCCCCCCTGTGTGGTACCTCTAACCCAAGATGGCTAGGGAGAGATTTGAGCATGCCTGCACTTAGTGCTGCAGCATTACTCTAATCAGCCATGTCCCCATTAACTTATCCATTCTCCAATGGTTTATTTTTATTTTCATGGGTATGCCAAGGGCATGTGTTCATAATGTGGGGCAGGGATGTGGGGCACACACCTGTAGCTTCAAAATATGCCAATTTATCCTTGTCATCATCAAAAGATTAGAATCCTCCAATATCAGACGGATTTAGATCCTCTGTGTTTGTGTCAAACAATGCATTACCTGTGACTACAGCACACCACTGTTAATAAAAATATCCATACTGATTATGCCCAAATACCACAACCACACAAGGATGTGTTATAATTTAATTTGCTAGTAAACATCAGTAATATATTTAAATATGGTCTTATTGTATGCAGGTGGTAGTAGCACCTTAATTCCAGATATACTTAGATGCAGTAGGTGAGGTAGGTATTATAAGCATTCATGTGACTATCACTTGCAAAGGTGGATGTAAAAAAATTTGAATGACATGCCTAGAACAGCATTAGTGAAAATCCTCTGGGGCCTGCCCACCTCTGCCCCAACATCCAGCATGACACTGTAAAACTCTGAGCCCACAACCTTGAGTCATGACAGGAACTGTTCCATCTTTGTAAGTGGTGGTATAGTAGATGGCCCATCACCAGTAGCCCTCCACCCCCATGCCATGGCTTCTGTTCTGACCTTGACCCTGTGTATCATCAGTGGCAGTATGTCTGACCATTTCATATATACAGCCCTCTCCACTAATAGCATTCACATCCTCCACCACCAGACACATTCACAGAAGGGCTTGTCAGAGACATATGATTTAAGAAGCTGTCCACCATGTAGTAGAGCTTCACTCTTAACCTCTGAAAAATGAGGCTTTAATGAAGATGTACCTTAACTTTCTTATGAGTCATATCCCTGTTGTGATGGAATAAAAAAATGGATATCACAACCAAGGTTACTACACTGGTGGTAAACCTACTTTAACAGATATTGAATAATAAAAGAATACGCACTCAGTAGACAGCATACTCAAGTATGCAACAAATATAGTTGCACCCTAAAAAATGAATCCAACAATCTGAAAATCAAATGCATGTTTCCCACCTAACATGTAACATAACTATAACCTCTAAAATTATAATCAGCAGTGTAAAGTCCTGAAGCCCCCCCCCCAAAAAAACAAAGTAATAACAGATGCAGGAATATCTACCAGCCATGCACACACCCTCATAAGCAAAGCATTAGTATGAAATGGAACATTACATAAACTTGCATTGACAACAATTGTACACTTATGTTCCCTTGCCTACCATTGCAATGCCACATGAAAATAGATGTATCTGCCAGAAAAAAAAATGTCCAAACTGTTTGCCTGTTGAGCTAATAAAGTTTGTACATATATGTGCATGTCGCCCTGACTCCATTGAATACATTTCTGATGACTCTAACAAATTATAATGAAACAATGCAGCTAGACAACACAAAGCAAATAAATATCAATATTGTACAAATGTGCAGTTGTATGGAAGAAAACTGATAGTTTGTGGAAATACAGGGTACCTACCTGAGTCTCCACATTCACTATCATATCTTCATTTATCAGTTTACTGTTACCTGATTGTTTCCAGCCCCCTCATAAGAGCAACTAACAGGGTCTCTACCCGCTTCGCTCCCCGCCCTGCTGCCTATTCCCTCCCACGCCCAGTGATCCTACCTTTATTACACTCACAAACCCCTCCCATCTTTCTAATAGCAAACCACAGAGCTAAACATAACACTACCTCCTTCATCTTCCCACTACTATCACTCCTCCTCAGCTAACATGTGCAAGAATACCTTATCTATGCTCACTGCATGCACTCTCCTTGCATATCTTACATCCTACCAAAACTCCATCATTCCCCCACTCAACCACCACCACTGTACTACTACTCACACCACCACTCATGATTCACTCTCACTCAGCTCGCCTCCCACCAACTCAAGAACCATCCCTATGCACCCCCTGCATATTCTACCTACTATATTACTCAAACATAAAGCATCCCTACAACTTAACATAGTAACCCTCCCACCATACCTATTACCCACAGAGCACAATCATAAAGTTTCCCTAATAAACACTTTCAAAAACTGAGAAAACTAATAACCTCATGCATATCAAAACTAGCCCTAAGTGGAGACATCCACCCCAACCCTGTCCCTACCATCTCCAACCCCAATCCTCATAATCAGACTAGAAACCACAACTTCTCCCATATCACATCCAATAGAAAGCCAAGTGACTTCCTTCTACTAAGCCTAAATATTATTAGTATATCCAACAAACTCCATGAACTCCATGCCACCATAGACTTGTACTCCCCATATATAGTCATCCTGACAGAAACCTGGCTAAAACCTCACATTACCAGTGTGCAAATCCTCCCTACCGGTTATGGCATACTAAGAGTAGACCAGCTAAACAAGAAAGGAGGCAATGTAGCTATAATATTTAAACAGCATCTAAACATCCAGATCTTAAAATCATCAGCTCCACAAATAGGCAATGAATAAATAATATATACCAACCTCAAAATAAACCAAAACAAAACCACCAACATAATTGGATGCTATTTCCCACCTGGCCAAATCATCCCTCCACTAGAAAACCTCCTCATCTGGTTTACCCACCATCTCCCCCAAGAAACTATAATTTTAGGTGATTTCAATATTGACTGGCATTCCTGTTCTGGCAACCATCCAACCCATCATGTAAACCTTCATGGCTTCACCCAACTAGTCCAGTTGCCAACCAGGATAAATAAAAACTCCAGCAAGCACACTACCCTGGATTGGATACTAGTCAGTAAGAGCCCGCAGTCATATATAACAGGATGCTTATCAGATAGCCTCAGTGATCACTCCCCAACATTCCTACTCAAAAAATACCTATACGAAACTAAACTTGTTATCTACCGTCAAATACGTAAAAAACTAAACTTTAACCCACTCACATTCATCTCATCCCTCAAAGAATGTTAAGTAGCTCAGTCTTGATGTAGTTGAATTTTTTAATGCTACCTTCCTGAGCATCTTTAATTACTATGCCCCCATAAGACTTTCCAGAACCAAAGCACAACCCTCCCCATGGTTACAGAAAACCACTAAGTCAGAAATGAAAAACAGGGATAAAGCCTGGGAGCACTGGCGCAAAACCAAAATCACCTCAACTAGACAGAAATTCCTAGAACTACGCAATAGAGTCAAAAAGCTAATAAAACAGGACAAATTTCAATACTACCAGTCTGACCTAGACTCCTCCCAACACAACCCCAAATAATTCTGGTCCTCCATAAACTCATCTTCCACCCAGATAAAGTCAGTACCCCTCCTCCTAACATCCCTCACTCCTCCAAAAATATTGCTACCTCATTCAACACACACTTCACACAAACCATACTATCACTAGCTAAACAAAACAATTCCCCTCCCCTCCAACCCACACCTTCAACTAGTAATCTCCCTACTGCCTTCTCTTTTTCTCCTGTACCTACCTCCAACATAAACAAACTCTTAACTAAACTTAAGCCCACCAAATTAGCAGCAGACAACCTCCCAAGTGAATACCTACAAATCGCAGCTGATGCTCTGGCCTACCCAGTGTCCATCTTGATTAACCAATCTCTGTCAGAAAGTTAGATTCCCACACTATGGAAAGTTTCACATATAATTCTCCTCCACAAAGGTGGCCCCTCCACAGAATTAACCAATTACTGCCCCATAACTATTCTCTCTCCACTCCCCAAAATACTAGAGAGATGCAATCACTCTCAGGTCTCAGACTTCCTCCTTACTAACAACCTCCTTTCCAATACTCAGCATGGTTTCCGATCAAACCATAGCACCACCACTGCCTTATTCTCCTTTACTAACACTATCCTTCAGCATAAAAACAATGGCTATCTCTCCTCTGCTACTTTCCTAGAACTATCTAAGGCATTTGGCATGGTCCCACACAAACAACTCATCTCTGTCCTCACTAACCTGTCCTTCTGTCAATCAGTCACCAACTGGTTTCAGAGTTACCTGTCTGACCGCCAACAATCCGTTGTATGGCAGAATGACATATCTCCCCAACTACCTGTCTCTATAGGGGTTCCCCAAGGATCCATCCTTGGACCCCTACTCTTCTTTATTTTCACTAATAATCAAGCCTCTGCCACCAATCATGGCACACTCATACAATATGCAGATGACTCAAGCATCATCTGCTCAACCCAGTCCCTACCCAAACTGCAAAAAGTCACACAGGAAGCCTTTTCCTCTTTTGAAACTTGGTTACCCGATGCCCAATTAATACTCAGCCCAAACAAAACTAAACTACTCATCTTCCAACCCACCAAACATACTCAAAACAACTCTCACTTTACCATCACAGCAAAAGACAACACCACTATACACCCAACAGAACACACCAAATTGCTAGGAGTGGAAATAGACAATAAACTAAAATTTGACATTCACATATCCATGACCATAAAAAAAGTCCACAAAAAACTAGGAGCATTATACAGAAATAAGCAACTTCTTACCAAAGCAGCAAAGATTTCAGTAGCAAATTCCCATCTTATCTCCACCCTACTTTATGCCTCTCCAATATATACCAACCTAAGGCAATGCGATCTAAACAAGCTAGAGACCTACTACAACAAAATCACCAAATTCGCCACAGGGGCATCCTACTGTAGTCACCACTGTCTCTCACTTGCTGAACTGGGTTGGCTTGAACTCCCTCACCTCCTTCAGTGGTATCAACTCTCACTCGCCCACAAACTAGTAAATCATCCACTAAATGTGCCATCCCTCCAGAATCTACTCCAACCCTATCGCACCACCAGACCACTAAGATCCAGCAACAAAAATCACTTGCAGATCACTAAAGCCAATAACTCTGCTGGTGAAGCACTATTCTCTTGTGCCATAGCCAAATTATGGAACTCCCTCCCACTCACAATTACCTCCATACCATCATGTACCCACTTCAAAACTCTACTAAAAAAAGAGCAATTGGTACACATAAATTACTTGATATTTTCTATGCCCCATTGATTAGGAATCTCTGTAAAAAGTGATTCTATATCCATCGTCATTAGGAGATATTCAGTATCCAGGTTGGAAGTAGCCACATACAACTTCTGCAAAAAGCTACGTCTTTCAAGGCCATCTCACATGTATCAAGTAAGGGATGCAGGGTTTTTTCAATAAAAGTCAAAAGTGGATCAGTCACCCAACCTTTCCCAGACACTATCAGACACATGGGTGGGAGTGTTAGGTTTCTGTGTACCTTGGGTAAGCCATAGATAATTGGTACTAGGGGTTGCTTAACTTCAAAATACTGAAACAGTTTCTCATCGATCATGCCAGTCATTAACAAGTCAAATATAAAAATGATACTTTTTCTATAATCCCATTAACTATAGGCTTGGTAATACAAGCATATGTAGTCTCATTTGTTCTACATGCAAGTCCCTATCCAAGATCACTATTCCACCTCCTTTGTCTGCCAGTCTAATCTGTATAGATTTCATGTCTCTCAATTCAGTTAAGGCAATATACTCTTCTTTAGTCATGTTATGAAACCTGCTCTTTTTCTTACATTCAAACTCATCCCTTAACTGCTTTTCACATAACTCAATGAACGTTTCTATTCTTGCATTAGGTGGTGGAATAAATGTACTAGGTTTCGTAAAACAGTCCAAATGGTTATTACTAGTATCTTTAAAGATTGCTTTCAATGTCAGTGTTCTACCAAAGAGTCTTAATTTAGTTAAAACATCTGTTAAAGTGGCCTCTCTGGCTGGAATAAAATAGAGGACCTTATTCAAGACAGTTAGCTGTGCTTCATTTAATTCCACTGAGTCGATATTAATAACCAAATTATTTAACTCCGTTTGCACGGCCTCATTAAGCTCCCATTCTCTGTAGTGCTTGGTAAATGCTGCAGGAGTCCCTTTATCTCTCAGCTCTGTGATCTGCTTCTGATGGGAAAAGGGGTCTGCAGCTGGAAGATGTCAAAGGTAGCAGTTTTAGTCCCATAACTGAAGAAAAAGGCTCAGAGGAGCCCCCATTGTCCCCAGAAGGAGACTTCCTTTTCTTATGCGCTTGCTGTGTTGGCGTTCCATCTCCATGCTGCTGTAATGGCTTAGATCTGCTTCTGGTCAACTGAGCAGATTGTATTACAGGCATACCTATTGCCATCTCCACTACTGGAGGTGTGTCCGATGCTGTGATGTCATTGGCTGAACCAAAACAGGGTTCTAGGGACTGCTGCAAGCCTTCCATATTCTTTGCCATAGTAGAACTACTCTTACTCCAAGTGAAAAGATTACCACTTGAAAAGTCCTTAATATCATCCTGCAGCTTTTTAGTTTTAGTAAATTGCAGCCTCTTCTCTTATGACAGTATATTATCATACAAAGTATCCATCTTGTTACGAATAATTTCACTGAAAAGGTGTCAGATATTTCATTCTGTAGTCTGGCAATTTGTTTCTACAACTTTCTCTTCAGGAAGAAAGAATTCTATGAGCAACTATAGATATCCTGAGCTAGCTTGCAAATTAAAAGATTGCCATTTTGCAAGTAGGTCTGGATATAAATTGCCATACATCGGCATATTAAGGATCCTGAGTCCCCTTGGAATGACTTTCTGCTTACGGGATGCCTCCAGATGGAAACGCTGCCACTGCAGCCTTTTATATTTAAACAGCTTATTTTCCAGCTCCTTGTATTTAAAACAATGATAATTTTATTGGGTGGTGAAAGCCAGGGTACATTTTTGGTTAGGCTTGTATGGGCCCTAGGGCCGATAGCCTAGTACCTACCTATGAACCTATGAGTGATTTAGAAATAAAACACAGATATTCTTCATCTGTACCCATTTCTCCCATTTGTTGTAGAGTTATATTGTTCAATAGCGGATTCACAGCCAGTTCCATAATATTATTAAGACGCTCAAAGAACATTTTATTAGCAGAGGGGGCTCTACTGACAGGATTATAGGCTAGCTCAACCTCATTACCTTCTGCCATTTTTCTCTCACAACCAAGCAAATAAAAAACTTGAAAAACACAGTAGTCGAAGAGAGAATAAGGAATGGTACTTCAAAAGGGACCAAGCAGAGACAGTAATAAGTACCAGTCCGACAAAGCTGCAGGTAAAATCCACAAAACTTTAAGAAAAACAAAAAGTAAAAGAGTAAGCGCTTTCATGGTATATTCCTACCCCTTCTTCAGACTGAATACTAAAGAACACCAGAGCCATGGCTTCCAGGAAAATATGATAATGCTTACTTAGTTAAAACCTTCCATGTTTTTTGTTAACATTTTATGGGTGTATGTTACATTAGTGCAATATTACATTGTATAGATATGCTGTTCCATTGTTCCACACCCAGCCTACCATCAGTTCACATAACTGTTTCATGACAGCTATGATATAGGTGCCTTGGTGGCAATATAATTCAATGCACCTGTGAAAATAATGAATGTAGCTTTCAACTGTTAGAGTCTAATTTGCATTATGTAATCTATTACTAATATATTTTATCTGTGAAAATGATTAGTGTGTGAGCACTTCATTATATGTACAGTTTTGAATATAGTGACATGTAGTAACAAAACAAAAAAGACAATGGGCAGGATTCACGAAGCCTCCGTGTAAGAGTTACAAGGCTTACACGGAGGCTGCAGTTAAATGGTGTGATGTCAGCATGTCAGGCATATGCATGAGGGCATGCTGAATCACACCTAAGGCTTACACAGTCCGTGGAAGACAGTAGGGGGCGTGTCCATAGGCCAAGCCCTGCAAGCAGACACGCCCCCAGAAGAGTAAAAGTGCCTAAAGTAAACACCCATGACAGAGTACATGGAAATGTGAATAAACACAACACAACACATGCCCCCACAGACTATGAACATAAAATTATATAAATGAACATGTTATATTTTTTTTAAATTGTAAAGATGTTTGCCCATGAGTGCGCTCGTTTGTGCGGGCGTGCCCGTAGCTCAGCCACAGTTAGCAGTTAGTGGAAAAGCATATAAGAACTAACTATGCAAAGTAGGCCAAAAAGCAATAGCATAGCGGTAGAGACGTTGGCTGAAGAGCAGGCAGTCATGGTTCGAGCCCCCACAGCATCAATATTTATTTTTAGTGAAATAAGCACGAAACAAGTTCCTGACATATATGTACACATATAAAATTATATTTTATGTAAAATGTAATGAAATAGGCCATTTATTTTGAAGAAATGTAAGATAACAAAATAATAAAAAATGCCAGATGTGCCTATAGCTGAGCTACAGTTTAACAAGTTGAGTGCATCTTCCCGTAGGTGAGCAGTGGTTTAACAGGTGTAAAATGAGTGCCTGTAGGTGAGCAGTGGTTCAACAGATGCAAAATGAGTGCCCATAGGTGAGCTATGGTTTAACATGCTGAAACAGTGTGCCCCTAGCTGAGCTGAGTGTAATATGCGTGCTTACAGCCAAATGAAGCGTAAACCAGCGTAACCCATTTGCGCGGAGCTGCACACCACACCAACAAGCTAACCGACGGGCAATGTTGAGCAAGCTGTAACAAAACTGCCTTTACACAGACACACCTCCTAGCCTGTCTAGACAGTCATAAAATATAAAAAGCAGTGGGCAGGTTCGAACCCAGGATACCATGCACCATAGTCAAGGTACTGAACCACAAAGCCATGACAGCTGTACTTAGAAATGCAGTAATAGCAAATATATAGGAATGAATAGAAAGAGGAGCATGACAAAGCAGGTTTTGTGAAGCTGATACAATTCCAAAATGGCCAATCACAGATAAGTGCGGGAAAAATGGCATATATAAGCCCCATAGGCGGGAATACATAGCATAACCGATTGTAGAACTAACTTTCAGCCAGAATGTCAGGAGTAGGTGAGGGTAGTTGCTTCCAAGCACAGAGGTGGGGCATTGAGGAGTCCAGATATATGGTTTAGCTCCTTGTCCACAATCATGAGGCCCAACTCATGCAGGGCCAGGTCCTGTGGGGAGCATATAGGGCTGAGGCGTGGGACCGGTTGGCTCATGATCTCACCAGTGCCACAGGGATTCCAAGGACTGGTGAGCAGGTCCGTCATCACCATGCAGACCTGAAGAGATGCAAGCAGGACCAACTGAACCTTTGGATCCAGGAGGCCCGGCAAATGCCCAATGCCCCACTACTGAGTAAGTTACATCTAATTATGTATGTAAGAAATTAACCTAGCTGATATTATGGAGATGTGTATTCCAATATTACTTTATTTATATTACAGCTGCAGGTGTCCGTTCTACGAACCCCAGAGCCTATGGCGATAGGCTGGTGCGGTTGCGCCACCAGGCAGGTCAGTAATCCTCTCCCTGTAACTGTAAATAAATATAAAAGTATGACAGTTAGCAAAAGAGTGCAGTGTAGTCACTAAGTAATAAAATGTGCAAGTAACAGTGTAAGAGTGTTTGCAAGTATTGCTTGATTACAAAAGTGTATTGCAGTCTGTAATCCAAACAGAAAAATTAAAATGTCTGAAATAAAGTCTGAAATAAAGATGCCCCACCTGTAATATAATAGTACACAATCTGCAGCAGGCTGAAAAGTACAGCTGCAGAAGATGAGCAAAACACGTGTGAAACATATCCCTGTTGAAATACTGAAACATGACAGAAGTGAGACTGTTGGAAAGGATTGTAATAACTACAGGTAAAACATGTCAATAAAGCCTAGAAGTAAGTACCATCCTGAATTGTAAAAATAAAACAAGTAAGAAAGTGTGAGAAAGAGTTATGAATCCACCAATAAAGTAGTAATAACTCCTGAATAAAGTATACTGCAATCAGTACAGAATGAAATGAATTTGACAAGCAGAACCAAACTGCGAAATGTGTTCAAAATGTTCCTGCAGCTGGAATGTGTATCCCAAAATCTGGATATGTTGCTCTCAGTCTGCAATATGCAGACAGTATGATTGTCTGAAATACCAAACATCCACAGTTGTCTATAGCTATATAAAGCAAATGTAGCAGGATGATGTAGCTGAACAGAGCCAGATATGAACGTGTATGAATAAAAATGAAAATGTATATTGATGTAGCAGTAACATTCCTATCACCAACTTGAAGTAGTTATCACATAGGAAACTGTAGGTAGAACTGTAGTGTGTATATATCTGCAGCTGTTAGAAATGTACAGCATATGTATTGGTATTTGAAGGTGTTAATTATATTTTCTTCACCCTACCCTATAACCACATATAATCCATTCCATGTGAAATTGGCATGTGCAATCACAATTAACACCCCTGGACATTTGTCCTGTTGGGTCATACATATTTGCATGTACGTTGATGCATCTGGCCTGTTCATACATCCAAACCTGATGGCCTGTTGCCATCAATCAACCCTGCATGTTGTTGGACTGTGTATTGCTGTTCAAATTATGCATGTGTTATGCTCGCTGTTCAATAGTGTGAATATCTGGGTGTTTGGTTAATGGGAATACTAATGCATGCTGTTACAACTAATTGCGAATGGTATTGTATGTTACTAACCCAAACTGTCATGACATAATGCAAAACATAGGACGACAGGGAAGGCGGGTTCCAGCGGACCCACCTCAGCTGGCGAGTGCACCTGGCAGTAGTGCCCAGTCCGGACCCTCCTCAGGTGGCCCTGTGCTACCTGCGGGTGGAAACGCTGCAGGGGATGGGGCTTGTCTCTCCTCTTCAAGTGTGGCCAGAGGAGAACCACCACTCACCCTCCGTAGCGTCCAGACTGTGGTGTGTAGGGAGATCCAGGAAGCTGTTCTTGGGCCCCTACGCCAGGTTGAGGCACAGGTGGCACAACTAACAGGCATGCCTGTTGCCCAGCCTACACAGCCCCCAGCACAGCCCTGTCCTGGGCAGTGAAGGCACAGTGGCAACTGCCGATGGGTGGGGATATCAGTTCCACTGTTGCCATCTGTGGGCTCATGGGCTCTGGATATCCAAACATCTGTCCCCATCAATTGTGTAACCCCCCCACACGTGTCATACACCGCCCCAGTATGCGTCTTGTTTGTCTTGTCTGTTAACCTACCCAACCTACCTCCCCAGCTATACTGACTTCCTTTACCTGACATACCACTCTCACCTGAAAAAAAAAAAAAAAAAAAAGGGCACTCTGTACCCACAAAAAATTACGCCCCATACATAACTGCCCATTTCACACACATGTCTGCTGGACATGGAAACTGTCAATTACAATTGGCTGTACAACAAGTATTATTGTTGTCCTTACACCTCTCTCAGGGGTGGAAGGTTTGAAATGTCACACCAAATTACAAACATATGCACAGCTGTTGCTGATGAAGAAATGGGCAGCTATGGGCCTTACCTACATCCCTCCTGCAAAACCCAAGCTTGTTTCCCTACTGTCTTACCCTCTTTGTGACCCCTTTTTCACCACTTTCCTGTCTCCCCATTTTCATTTCTTTCAAAGAAAATAGCGCGGGTGTGCGCAAGAGTAAGCACTTTTAAGCGGTTGTAAGCAGGTGTGCGTGGAGCTGAACGCCAGTGCGCATGCCTGAGCTCCGCACAAACCAGCGCTAACCCGGTTACAACTGCTTAAAAGTGCCTTAGTCACTCTGAATGACAGGTCCTGTAGTCTGTTCAAAAGCAAAATAAAATCCCACTGTCAGTCCTGAACCCAGGACCTTGGAAACAATAGTCTGCATGACTTACCACTAAGCCATGACTGTTATATAAGAACATTGTGCTACAATAAATATATCATGTAATAGTAGGAATTAATGTAAAGGGAATATAGGATGTGTAGTACACAAAGCATGTCATATATATTTACTGTCAAATCTAGTGGATTTCTATAATAGTAGTGTGTGAACAGAAACAGCCATGCTAGTTGGTAGCTAGTAGGTAATAATGTCACTGTAGCACCTTGCAAGCCACACACATACTCACAGCAGGATAATCACTGCCCATACCCCACAACCTGTTACAGGAACACATCAGGACCAAGTAATAAAATGTGGAGCAAAGGGCCAAAAACAGGGACACATTACAAATAATGTTACAACAAACTTAGACAGTTCAGAGAGCAACAGGTTCTGCATTTTGTTGGATGTTTGGAAGGGTATGAAGTCTGAAACTTAAATGTTTGTCACTATATTCTGACTTGAGCCCAGAGTGATTTGCCAGAAAGAGCTGTGCATGAGATATTGACCAAAATATGAGGCAGAAATGTGGACAACCTGCAAATATTTGTACACTTGAGAGGTCTGACACTGCCATATTTGAATAGTTAAGAGCCTAGACATCGCAACAGTGACTGAGTTACAGGGATGCCCCACAGACACCATGTAAAATGTACAAACAGTAGGCAGAAAGGTGTTACAACACATGCAATGGTAACTATGAAGTCCCAAAAGTATGCACCACTTGCACGGCAGAAATAGTGTAGTAATACATATGCTCATGCTATCTCACAGTCACAACTGCAGAATACCAGACAATTTAATGGGGGTACCCCACTGATATGTACCATTCCATGAGGCAGATAGCAGATGCACCTGAGAGTCTCTGGAGCCTGCTCAGCAGCATACTCAAATACCCTAATAGATGTCAAGGCCCACACCATGGCCAGACCACACTGCATGCTGTAACACCCTAGCAGATATAGCAAGCATTCCAAGGTGTGAATGTACATGGAAAATAGAAAAGCCACAGCTGCACACTACAGTCAGGACACCTAGCAGGCATACAAGTAGTGACTGTAAAGGGCAAATATTGAAGCCATAGCAACAAAGTGCAAGAGCCACTGCTATACACCAGTTACACCATATGTCCCACAGGAAAGCACACACACACACATTAACAGTAGTAGTAGTCTTGGGTGTCAGTGTACATACACAGTTAGTACAGGAAACTGGAGAAATGAATGGAGAAATGTTAATCTACAACACAGCCGGAAATATGAGAGAGATACCAACCTTTACACTCACAGAACAGTGTCCACAGCATACCAGCATGGTCATTGCCCTTAAAATCTGAAAGGGCTATGCCTATCTCACATGCCTTTTTATAGCACTGTTCTGAAATCACAGTGAGAACTGCAATCAGTATACAACTGGCTGCATGCAATTAGCAAATGCTGGCAAACAATTGGTGCAGAGGCCATCACATGGACATATGCAGATACCTACAAAAGCATGCTGTACTCCCAGTCCACACATGCAATACTTTCATTGCACCCTGAGGAGGTAGTGAGAGAGAGAGAGAGAGAGAGAGCGACAGAGAAAAACAAAACTAAACATACAGAAACAAAACTGGTCAGCAACAGCCACCTGAAAGCTGACAACTGTCAAGTGGAGCAGCAGGACACAAACCAGATGGCAACACAAGCAGCTGTGACAAACACAGGTAATGTAAAGTAATACTATAAAAGTCTACATACTGTGAACCCTCCATATGTGTCATTGGTCTGTATCCATATGTATATGAAGATGTGCAAAGGGCAGGGGACATACAGCAACTATCAGTGAAGGCTGTACATACATTTGTATGTGAGAGCATCTATGTGCACATATCAATGTAGGTTGAATGTAGGTTGTAGTGCAATGTACAAAGTAGGTTTCACAATTATGTATGTTTAGCAGTATGCTAGTGTGTGTATACAGTATGGTAAACAAACATGTTGATATACCTATCTATCATATGGATACGTATGTATGTCAAAATATGTATGTATGTATGTATATGTATATATATATATATATATATATATATATATATATATATATATATATATATATAATATGCATATATGTATACATACATAGAGAGAGATGTAGGAATACATAGACAGATGTAGATAGATAGAATATGTACAAACATATTTATTTATTTGCTGTTGGTTAACCAGGATAGTCCATTGGGCCAAGAGAACACATTTTCAATGGAGTCCTGGGGAGAAAAGCTCCATTACAGATTACATATTATAGAGAGTTATATGCAGTTTACATATTATAGAGATTTACATCCAAATTATTGTACATGATATCACGAGGAACAGTGATTACAATGAGTAAAGTTAAGCATTAATACAATCAAATAATAAAACATATTAAAGTTGAAATCATTATTTTATATATAATTATATCATAGGCACAAGGATAAGGAAGTGAGTAGATAGGTGCATAAGGCATTCAGGAGGATAGGAACTATTAAGGAATAGATTACTGTCTGAGGTAGAGAGAGTAAAAGGGGGAGTACAGTAGAGAGTATAGAAAGAGTATGTGGGGTAGGAGCAGGAGCATTCCCATGTGGATGATAGGTAGGAGTGGAGTGATTTTTTAAAGGTAGGAAGGCTAGTGATGGTACGAATGGAGGGTGGGAGGGAGTTCCATAGGTGTGCTAGTGAAAAGGAGAGGAGGTTTTGTCCTGGGGGGGGCAATGGTGTCTATGGACTTCTATTATGTTTTGATTAGTAGATCTAAGAAGTCTTTGAGTATGGTGAATTTTAAAGGTAGTGGACAGGGAGGGACAGAGGGATGGTTGAAAAATGAGTTTGTGTGCATATGTTAGTTGAGTGTAGGAGAGGTAGTTGGGAAGTTCAAGCCAATTTAGTTTGTGGAGTGGTACACAGTGATGGGTTGAAGATTTATTGCTAGTGGCAAATTTGGCTATTTTATTATAACAGGTTGAAAGTTTTGTTTTGAGAGATGATTGTAGATTAGTTAAAAGAGCGGCACCATAAAGGAGGGAGGGTAAGAGAAATGTGGTAGAGAGAGTGAGTTTGGTAGTAGGTGAGAGGAATTGTTTGTGACGATACAGCAGGCCTAGATTTTGGTGGGTTTTTAAATTTTTGTAGTAGATGGGACTTGAAAGTAAGGTTATTATCAATTTGGACTCCTAGAAGCTTGGCTTCAGTTGCCAGTTCAAGTGGGTTATTATTTTGACTGGTGATGGAGAATGGTCGTTGATCCAGTGTGTTGGTTTTAGAGGGGGTGAATATCATTAGTTTTGATTTAGCTGCATTAAGTACAAGATGGTTGTCTTTCATCCACTGTTCTGTGGTGGAGAAGGCATCTTGAGTCAGCTTTTGGAGAGTTGAAATGGAAGATGAAGCACAGATGATTGTAGAATCATCTGCATATTGTATGATGTTAGCATAGGGGATAGAGTGATAGTAGTCATTTACAAAGATATTAAAGAGAAGGGGTCCTAATATGGAACCTTGTGGAACACCTGTAGGGCTCTTAAGGAAAGAGGAGATGAATTTTTTCCACTTAACAGCTTGACGCCGGTCTGAGAGATAGCTGGTGAACCAATTTAGAGCAGAAGGTGAAAGGTTTAGCTTGGAGAGTTTAGTTAGAAGTAAGTTATGGGAGATAGTGTCAAAAGCTTTGGAGAGATCAAGTAGAATGGTAGATACAGTGAGGCCAGAGTCTCTAGCCTTGTTCACATTTTCGAGGAATGATAGGAGGGCTGTCATAGTGCTGTGACTGGGACGGAAGCCGTGTTGAGTAGAAGTTAGTAGGTTCTTGTCTAGTAAGTAGGGGAGGAGTTGAAGGTGAATACATTTCTCTAGAATTTTTGAAATAGGAGAGAGGATAGCGATGGGGCGGAAGTTGGTAATGCTAGTATTATTTCCTCCTTTATGGCAGGGAATTATATAAGCCTTTTTCCAGATTTGAGGAACGTGACTTTCTTGGATGGAGCGGTTGATTAGGATACTAATTGGCAGGGCGATAGCATCTGCAGCTATACTGAGGAAGTGTGAGGGGATGTTATCGGGGGCATTGGTGCAAGGTTTTAGCTTTTTCAGGAGTTTTTTGATAGTGGAAGTAGGGATTGGTTCCAGGGAGAATTTAAGTGGTTGGGAGGTAGTAGTATGACAGAGTGGAGCAGGGGGAGGAGTGGGGGGGGGGGGAAGATGGAGGTGGATGGTTGGAGGAGAAGGAAGAGTATGTAATACACACATACAGATATAGATATATGTAGATACATATACATAGACAGACAGATCTGACTATCTACAGGTATGACTGTATATGACGATCTCACACACCCCCTGTCCCACCCCCTCTGTCACTCTCACCCCCTCTCTGTCACACCCCCCCTCTCTCCATATCTATAGCAATATATGTACATCAATATATATATGTGTATATGTATACAGACATATATATATATATATATATATATATATATATATATATATAGAGAGAGAGAGAGAGAGAGAGATAGATAGATATATAGATAGATATATAGATAGATATATAGGTATATCTATATACATATATATATATATATATATATATATATATATATAGAGAGAGAGAGAGAGAGATGTATATATATTCTGAGTGAGGCACATGTGTACAGATGTATTGCAACAGGTGCCTGGTGACAAAGGCATGGAGTGAACACCAGTGTTAAAACTCGAGTACCATACCCCATTTCAAATCACCTACACCAGTAACCACCAGATATGTGATTGGCTGCCCACCCCTGTATGTGTCAGGGGTGAACAGGGTCATAAATGTGTACAATAGTCCCCCCAATGATATTCACAGTGGCACACTATTCCTGGAATGCCTGCACATGGTATGTGTCAGCAGACATGGTGTGTCAGCTATGGACATGTAGGTCAGTGTACCCCTCCACACCACATAATGGCTGCCATGGTATGTACCTCACATGACAGCTACAGATATGGAGAAGGACACAGTGACATGTACAACACTGTGACAATGCACTCAAACACATTACCAATGCACAGTGACTGACAACACCACAGAGTACACACATACTACCCACATAGAGGTTACCACTCCTGGATTTACATACTTAAGTCACACCCATGACAGATGTCCAAAAACCATAGTAACACCTCACACCATCCACAACCTAAATGACTGCTGTGTGTCGTCCATGCCACTGCAATAGAGAGCACATGGTGGAGGTACAGGTTCCTACCCACAGATAAGACATACCCTGCAATAAACCACATAGTGTTAAGAAGCAAGACTCCCCATGAGTACATGTCACACATACCCCTGCTGAATGTTAGTCAGATAGGTAATATGCCATATGAGTCACCCTGTGTAACTGTTTGACAGCAGCAGGTACCATCACACCACATGTGTCACAATGGTCAGGGTAGCAGAACAGAATGCTGCTGTAGTCCCAGGGGCAATAGCATATTGTATAGTATTGTATTGTAATGTATTGTATTGTGTTGTATTGCATTGGTATGTAGAGGTGCCTCCTTCGTGGAGTGGAACCACTGCTGCTGTGCGCCAGTGTACAGGTACATATCCTCTAGTCAGGCTAATGTTACATAGCACTTCTATATGTGTGTTTAGCTCCTCTTGGAGTTCATGTAGCATGCAACCGGGGATACCATCAGGTCCCATTCATGTTGTGTATTCTGCTTTCCTGAGGGCGGCTCTCACCTGGACATATGTGATGACAGGGAGGTTACAGTCAGCTGGGATAACTATGTCTTATTTTGGGGGAGAGGGAGGGGTGAAACCTGCACTGAACCTGTCTGCCACAATGTTGCCAATATCTGTGGGTTCAGTGAATTATTTGTTGTTGTGTACTAACTATGAGCATAGTGGAGGGTTTCTGACCAGGTTGCTAACATAACTGAAGAAGGCCTTGTGGTTATCTGTAGTGTCCCTGTTGATTTCCCTCTCAAAGTTGCCCATGGATGTTTGTATGAGGGAAAATAGATCTTTACTAGTGCTGCTCAGACATGCCTTCGCTTTATGGAACTATGCTCTGTCTTGCAGTAGCTTCCATCTTTTGTAATACAATCTGTCTATGGCTGGGGTCCACCAGACAAGATGCTGTCCCTTTGTGGAGAGTGTCTTGGTCTTATATGGGATTGCATGATCCATGCATTCTCGGAGATGTCCGTAGAAATCATTTGTGAAGGGATCAGCATTGTGGGTTGTGTCTTCCACTGGCCCAGTGGGCTGAAAGGATACCATGTCACTGTTACAAAGTGTAAAGTTTCCATTTGCAATGTTATTCACTATAGTAGTTTCTGCTGGTGGTGGAGGTGGGATATGTATATCCAGGGCAATTAGTTTGTGGTCAGCTCACAGTAGTTGATGATGTAGCCCATACAGTACCTAGATACAAACCCCCATAGTGAGGAGGTGCTCTGGACCTGAATCAGTGTTCTGACTGCTGGGGTTTGGTAGTATGTCATATGGAGTGTGCCAGGTACTGTTGCACAGTTGCTGGCTGAGCACTGATACCTGGCCATTTACATGTGTATCCACCAATAGACAGACAGATGCTATATATGTGAGATATGTCATAGCATAACAGTCAAGTAGCATGTGTAGTATGTGTGCCAAATTCTGCTGACATATATTGCTGATATCATGTTGTTTCCTTTTTCAGGAACATGGCTCATCCGCGAAATCCAGCTCACTCTGCAGCTGAGGATGAGGAGATACACCAGAGCCTGGTGCGGGATTATGCAATATTCTTTTCCCGCACCAACCAGAATCAGCAGGAGAGGGCTGCACTATGGCAAGACCTGGTCCGTCGGGTAAATGACATAGGCACGCATAATAGGACATATGAGCAGGTACGACATCACTGCAGTGATTTAATCAGAAATGTCTGTCAGCGTGCATCGGATATCCACAGGCAACAGGTTGCCACAGGTGGTGGGGTGGCTACACATCCCCCACTCACCAGACTGGAGGGACTACTCATGGGTGTAGTGGCTCCAGTCCACCAACAAAAACAACAGCAGCAGACATGCATTATGATGGAGGCTGGAGCCACGCAGCAGCAAGACTATGAGCGTGCAGGTAATATGCCATATGTATAGTTGACTGTTGTGTACACTGGTAGTTAATGCATGTGTGAGGTGTGTCCTTGGTTTGTAGCTGCCATCATAGTACTTAATGTGCAAGTGTGATATCCTCAATATCAGCAGCTGACCTATGAAAGGCGACTGTTGTACTACTGACCTGTATCATACTCAGTAACAATGGCACAGTTGTGCCCACTGACATTAGTTTCCTCACTTTTGCAGGTCCCTCAGGTGTAACAGCAATGCAGCCTATCCATGCTGGTCAGTGTGTATTAACAATACCTTTACTAGTCTTGATAGTAATAGTAATATTAGTCTCACTGTGTAATGCTCTGTGTATGCATGCAGGTATGTCTGTGTCTGTGTGTTGATATCTCGCATACTGAGTAGTGTACAACTGTGTGCAACTGTGTGCAACTGTGTACGTGTGCACGTGTGCACATGTGCATGTGTGCATGTGTGCACGTGTGCATGTGTGCACCTGTGCATGTGGGCATGTGTGCACCTGTGCATGTGTGCAAGTGTTCATGTGTGGACCTGTGCATGTGTGGATGTGTGCATCACTGGTAATATTGTGTAGACATATTGTAAACTGTGTTTCCTGTTTCCCTCCCACAGGTTCTGGTGCTGCTCTGGTGTCATACAGCAGGGAACCTGAATCATTTGCCATGGGTACTGATAATGATGACATCTGTGTAATGGCACAGGAAGGTATGCCAGGGTCTGTCATTGGTCAGCCGATTGACAGTACACAGCTGTCAAACCCATCAATGTGCACAGTTATCCTGCCAATACACCCTTTGTCACCAATGTCCCTAGGTGATGGACAGCATACAGTGGGCATTGACCAGGGTAATGTGGTATCTGTGGCACATGCGTCCCCACACAGCAGCCATGGGCATGGCCCTGAGATGGTACCACACAGACAGATGTCCAGGGGTTCTCGTGGGAGCATCCGTGGGCGTACTGCCCCTGTCAGACGTGCCTACAGAGGTCTTACAACCTCAGCTATGTTTCAGGCTGTCATACAGGCACAGTCACGTATGGAACGGTACAACAGACAGGGTCTGAGGGAGCTGACAGCATGTTGCACAGCCATGACTGACAGTATGCGTGACATTGTGGCTGCCATCCGTAATTTCACCGATGTCACAGACAGACGTTGTGGGGACATATTAGACCGGTTCCACAACTACATGTTCACGAGCCAGGGCGATGGTGGATGGTTGAGGCGTCGCCGTGGGCATATGCCAGCAACAGCAGCAGCTGGCAGTCATCGCGGATGACAACAGGGCTGTGGTCGCCGCCATAGTGCCATCAGCAGCCCCAGCAATGCTGGGTCTGTGCTGTCATCAGACCGCCCCAGGAGACCATGTGCACGTGGCTCTGTCCAGGCCCGACAGAGATCTGTGTCCAGTCAATGAACACCTGCTTCTGATGACAGTACCCAGTCTGGGTTGGTACCGGATACGGTCCATAGCACCCCTGCAAGGCACAGGTTCCATGTCCATGGCCAGAGACACTGATCTGTATGACCTGGCAGGTACAGTCTGTGGCTGTCCACAAACACCAGTGTACGGCAGCCATGAGGTGGAACTGTGTGCATCCATACAAACATGCAAATTGACAACACCTAGGGCTACCGCATACATGCACACACTGCATCAACATTGCCCCACCTTGTACTGCTGTCCTTCACCAACACACATACACATACATGTCAATTTGTGGTATTGGTGGCTGACTCAGGCATACCAAGTTCACACCCTGTGCATATGATGAAACTGTGCCACCTCTTGCAATCTGTAACATCAGTGCAGGTACAGGTTAACATGTTGCTGATGCACAGGGTGACTACATAGACGTGTAGTAATATTATCATGTTGTTAACAGTACTGTGTGCTGATATAATTGTGGGTATATCACAGCATGCCTGACGCAGTAAGGGTATGATTGTCATGTACTGTTGTCTACACCCATGGTAAGTACCATAGTGTATCTTCTGCACATGTTGGAATACTAGTGGTAAGGATGTCAACAGAAGGCTACATACATAGGTAGCACAAGGGATAAGGTAATGAAAGTATTAATACGCAATGATAGACATGTAAACTGCAAGTGGCATGTTGCCCACACTGGACTCTGCAATGCGGATGTTTGAGGATGTTGATATGTGTGCAGTACTACACGACTGGTACAGGACACATAGGAGCACCCTAGCACTGCAAGCTCACATCTCATACCATGCTAGACAGCCCCAACTCACAAAACTAACTGTCACAGGAGGGAGAGTCCCCATACATGTCAGGGATACTGTGGTGGCAGGCCAGGTAGCATACATCCTACTAAGTATGGAACCACTGAGTGAAGGCTCAGTGTCTGTTATTTGACATGTGTATTACTGCAGGTATGAGCACATGGGTTTCCATCCAGTTATTGTACATCCCGACGGTACATGGTCTGTACACTTGTGTGCACTGAGACTGGACCCTAGCCATCTGACCTGGGTATTTCCATGTACATGTGCATAGTGCCTGCATATTTGCAGTGTTACCTACTGGAAGTGGTGCAGCTTGTTTGTTGTACAATGGACTACATGCAGCCCTGCTTACTGTAGCTTTGTTTGCATGCATGTTTGCTTGCAGTTACCCTGGAATACTGATCCCACCTGCAATGCAGAGTTACAGAGCTTCTGTGGACTCCTAGTGACATCTACATAGCTTACTATATGTATGTCCATGTCTCACTTGACAGAACGTCACTGTTTGTCCTGTTCACATGTATGTTGCCTGTGACACATTACATATGACTTACCTGGCATTTGTCCACGTGAGCAGTCATATATGCCACTGCTAACTAATCACAGGCACTACACCCTCACATTCTCACCCTCTGTTGAACCACCTGCTTCGCTAGGGATGGCTTGCACCTGTCACCCCTGGGCTTTCGGATATTGGCAAAGGCTCTTGCTACCCCCATAGTGCCTTTGTTAGGCAAGGCTCAAAAGACAGACCCACCTCCATAGGTATCACAAGGGATAAGAAACTAAGAGTAATGCTACTCAACGCCAGAAGTCTAAACCTCAAGATGCACGCACTCGAAACTCTCCTTAGCATGGAGAACATCGATATCTGTGCAGTAACAGATACCTGGTTCCGGGCTACCGAGAGCACCCCAGCACTACCAGGTTATACCTCATACCATGCTTTTCAGCCCCAAAACTTGGACCGAACCACAAAAGGAGGGGGAGTATCGATATTCATCAAAGTTACCCACACCTCCGGGTTGGTGGCAAAGCACAAAGCATCACAGACTATCCATGTGCAACTAACAGTGGGTAAAACTGCCTTCCAGGATATAGCCTGCTACAGACCACCCTCCCAAACCCAAGAACCGCACTCGGCCTTCCTGAGAACAGTGGAAAATATGAAGGTCTCTCCAAACACCATTATATTGGGCGACTTCAACTACACAAACATAGACTGGGAGCATGACTCTAGCTCCAACACCCTAGCCCAAAGATTCCTAGAATTTATGAACTCAAATGCTATGGAACAATTTGTTACCACTCCCACAAGAGGGGAAAACATACTGGACCTGATCATCACCAACATGGGGACTCTATGCTCCAGACCAGAAGTGTATCCCTCACTGGTAAGATCAGACCATAAACTAATCTCACTGGATATTCACATCCCGACCCCACCCCCTGCCCAGAAAACCACAGTGAACAACTTCTCTAAAGCAAATTCACACTCCTCAAAACCGAGGTGGAAACCTTCAAAGCCCCCGGGCCTGTGGAAAATACTGCCCAGACTGCAGATTCCTCTATAAATGCATTCTATGGACACCTTCAGGAATGCATGGATCATGCGATCCCAAATAAAACCAAGACCCAATCCTCCAAAGGAAGATGTCCTGTCTGGTGGACCCCAGCCATAAACAAGCTATACAATAGAAGGAGGAAGCTACTAAATGATACAGCAAAATCCCAAAAAGGGAAGGCATCACTGATCAGTATTAGCAAAAACTACGGGCACACATAAAATTGTCTAAGGCCAGCTTCGAGAGAAAATTGCACAGGACACTAAGGATAATCACAAGGCTTTCTTTAGTTATGTTAGGAACCTGGGTGGTAATTCCCAGATATGCTCAGAGGTAGTCCAAAATGTCAAAAGAAACACCAAACCCACAGACATTGCCAACATCCTAGCTGACAGGTTCAGCGCAAAATTCTCCCCCCTCCACACCGAAAGGGCAAATATTTATCCCAGCACAGTGCTGCCCCCCTGACATCTCAGATGCTCAGGTAAGAGCCACCCTCTCCAAAGCAGAAAACACAGCATCAATGGGACCAGACAGTGTCCCGGGCTGTGTCCTACATGAACTCCAAGAAGAGCTACACCCAAACATAAAACTACTGTTCAATCCCTGCCTTACTACAGGATATGTGGCCAAAGAGTGGTGTACAGCAACAGTGGTCCCTCTCCATAAAGGTGGTGCCTCAACGGATCCTGGACACTATCGCCCCATAAGCCTGACTAGCTTGGTCTGCAAAGCTATGGAAAGGATCATCATGGACCCCATAAATAAAGATATTGGGGACCTAAAGACACTGGATCATACCCAGTTTGGCTTTGTTAAGGGTAGATCCTGCCTCTTAAACCTGGTTGATTTCTTTGAAACAGTCACCAAGGCCATTGACGAGGGGAAGGTGGTCCACACAACCTACCTGGACCTCGCAAAAGCCTTCGATACAATACCCCACTCAGGCATTCTAGAGAAGCTCACCAGCTTAAATATAAACCCCTATGTCACTAGATGGATTGCACACTGGCTCAAGGACAGAACCCACATGGTTAGAATTGCTGGAGCCATGTCAGACTCCAAACCAGTTACAAGTGGTGTCCCACAAGGCTCAGTCCTGGGACCTCTCTTGTTCGGTATATATTTCTCGGAGGTACAGGCCAACATGGAAGGACTGTGGCTGACCAAATTTGCAGATGACTGAAAACTGGCCGCCATAATCGACTCTCCAGCCAACACAAGAGTCCTCCAAAAGGGCCTCATAGAATCAGACAACTTGTGCCAGAGCCATGGCCTCAAGCTGAATGCCAACAAGTGTATAGTCATCACCTTTGGCAAAAAACAAAGTGCCCACAAAGTACCACATAAGTGGTAATCCATTAAGTACAGAAGAAGTAATTAGGGACCTGGGGACCCAGGTTGACAGCAATCTCTCATTTGACAACCACGTGGCCAAAGTGGTTAGAAAAACATTTTATATAGCCCACCTCATCATGAAGGGATTCACATCTAGATCAGGGGAGGATATCGTGCCTCTTTACTCATCCCTCATCAGGCCCATAATTGAGTACAATGCCCCTGTTGGGATGTACCTTACCAGACACCTGCAGCAACTGGAAAGACCCCAAACGTACCTCACCAAGAGGATCAAAGGGCTCAAACAGATGCCATATGCTGACCGGTTAAAGAAACTCCAGCTCTACTTAGTGGCATACTGCCTGTTCAGAGGCAATCTGTGCCTGACGTATAAAGCCATGTCCAACCTGGAATTAATGGGCATGCTGCACCTCAGAATATCCAAATCCCATTGAGCTACGCACTTGAGAGACTTGAACATCAGCACTGAAATAAATAGGACATGCTGGAGGGACAGATTCATAACCCAGAGGCTCCTTCACTCTGGAATAAAATCCCAGTCCAGGTTAGGCAGAGTCCCTCATTGACTCTCTTCAAGAGGAATCTTGATGAGTGGATGGGACATCGTAGGTTTACCCCGGGTATCACTTCTGTGTCACTGTTAGACAGAGGCATAGTATACTAACCTCGAAAAAGGGCATAGCAAGATAAATTTACAATGGGTGGCGAAAGCCAAACACATTCTGCCTAGGTTTATAAATGCCCTAGGGCAGATAGCCTAGTATGAACCTATGAACCTATGAACCTATGTACCTTGTTCCCCATTGGCCCTATGTGCTGTTAATCACCATGACAATCACAATACTATGGTAGCATGTGCAAAGGTCACTTGTCAGTCACCTCTATGGTACAGTTGTGGAATATGTGGGTCATATGGCAATGTCACAGCTGCCACATGTACACAGTCAACCCTCTCCCTTACACATGGACATACAACACATGTATGAGATGCAACCACATAGCCAAACTGGGGACTAAGCACTCTGAACCCAGTACTGGCATAACCTGTCAGGTGGCATGAAATACTACAGTGACTACAATACCAGTCTGATGTAGACCTACACTGACAGCAATACAAACACATGAACACACTGGGCCATTCGTGGAGCCTAAGAATAACATCCTGCCTGAGTGGCAGACACCTCTGCAGCTGGCACACAGGCATACGTTATGCCAGAACACAGCACGCATAACACATAGCACACAAATCCTGTGTGCCAAACAGTCACAGCCTGTATGGCTAGACAACACACCTGCTACAGTTGTATTAGGTACCTTTATTATCTGGTACAGTGAGGTCACGCTCACCAGGCTGGACAAGGTGAAGGTCACAGTGATATGCCCGTAGGGCACTATGGTCCACCACATAAGACAAGCATACAGGTCAGTCAGAGGCATGAACACATATGACTCAGTCATTGTCCATGCCACTATGGCTGACCTGTGATGTACCTCCCTGGACTACATGATAGGGAACATGGAAGGGCTCACTGAGCATGTGGCACAGGCTGGTATGACCCTGACCTTGGTTGGCATCATACCCTTACCAGGAATGCTGACGTATTACTGAATGCTGATGAATTACTGTAGCTACAACACCATAGCTGAAAGGATCCTAGCATGTAGTCACTGCATTGCTATGGAACAACTTGTTACCACTCCCACAACAGGTGAAAACATGCAGCACCTGCTCATCAACAACATGTAGACTATATGCCCCAGACCAGATGTGTATCCCTCACTGCTGGGATGATACCATCTACATCTCACACTGTATATACACATACCACATGCAGCACCCGCACAGAAGACCACAGTCATAATGTTATCCAGTGCAAATACCATGTATTCACATGTGGCAGGCGTCAGACATGGTAACTATTGAAGGTCACAGGTACATATGTGTATTTGGCACACACATACATCATCTGTGTCCATTGCCATTACTGGTTTAATCAATGTCATGCATTATTGTGAACAACAACCCACACACATGGGCATTCTGTGTGACAAAAACACACGTGGCATGTGTGGAATTCAAAGCCATAACTAACTGTGCTATGACAGTAGTGAGAGATGCAGTAGCAGAGTGTGTTATTTGCATTACTGGGAGATTTTCCCCCTTCCGCTGTACTTGTAGGGTGCTGACATCATCTCTGTGTAGAGATTGGAATATGCAGCAGCTGGTGTGTTGTACTGGTTGGCAAAAGGGTCAGTTTTCTCACACATGTAATTGCACACACACTATTTCCACCCCCCCCCACTTGCAGGATTTAAATCCCTATCTAACTATGTTATGACACTCAAGAGTGATGCATTAGCAGAGCACGCTATTCGCATTACTGGGTGGTTTCCCTTCTCCTGCTGTACTTATAGGGTGCTGACATCATCAGTGTTTAGAAAGGGAAATGTGCATCCTGTAGTGTGTTCTCCTAGTTGCCCAAAGGGACATTTCTTTCATACCGAATTGCACACACACTAACCCCTCTCCACACACACTGAGGATTTGCAGGATTCAAACTCCTACCTAACTATGCTATGACATTCAAGACGGACACATTAGCAGAGAACGCTATTCGCATTATTGAGAGGTTTCCCTTCTCCTGCTGTACTTATAGGGTGCTGACATCATCAGTGTTTAGAAAGGGGAATGTGAATCCTGTAGTGTGTTCTAGTTGCCAAAAGGGATATTTCTTTCATACAGAATAGTACACACACTAACCTCCCTCCACACACACTAAGCATTTGCAAGATTCAAATCCCTATCTATGTTATGACACTCGAGACTGATGCATTAGCAGAGCGTGATATTTGTATTACTGGAAGGTTTCCTTTCTCCTGCTGTACTTATAGGGTGCTGACATCATCAGTGTTTAGAAAGGGGAATGTGCATCCAGTAGTGTGTTCTCCTAGTTGCCAAAAGGGACATTTCTTTCATACAGACTTGCACACACACTAACCGCCCACCACACACACTGGGCATTTGCAGGATTCAAACCCCTACCTAACTAAGTTATGACACTTGAGACGGACGCATTAGTGGAGCACGCTATTCGCATTACTGTGAGGTTTCCCTTCTCCTGCTATACTTATAGGGTGCTGACATCATCAGTGTTTAGAAAGGTGAATGTGCATCCTGTAGTTTGTTCTCCTAGTTGCCAAAAAGGACATTTCTTTCATACAGACTTGCACACACACTAACCCTCCTCCACACACAATGGGCATTTGTAGGATTCAAACCCCTACCTAACTATGTTATGACACTCGAAATGGATGCATTAGCAGAGGGCGCTATTCACATTACTTGAAGGTTTCCCTTCTCCTGCTGTACTTATATGGTGCTGACATCATCAGTGTTTAGCAAGGGGAATGTGCATCCTGTAGTGTGTTTTCCCAGTTGCCAAAAGGGACGTTACCCTCACACAGACTTGCACACTCACCAACCCCGCTCACCCACACACACTGAGCATTTACAGGATACAAACCCCTACCTAACAATATTATGACACTTGAGGGAGATGCAATAGCAGAGCGCACTACCCGAATTACTTGGTATCTGCTCTGCACCTGCAGTATTTATAGGGTGCTGACATCATTATTTCTACAGAGGTATGTGCATCTAGTACTACCTGTCAGGTGGGGGATAGCATATATATGCATTTGCAGCCACCTACTTCAGGGTCAGATATGCTCATCGCACTGGCAGGTTATGTTCTATACATGCTTCATGACCACAGGACCTGTAACACACAACACAACCAGTCCAGACCACCCCTCCCACATCCAGGACACACACTTTGCTTCCCTGGGAACAGTGCCAAGATATGCAGGTGTTCACATACACCATTCCAGTTGTTAACGTCAGGTACAGGCATATTGTCTGTGGGAACTACTCAGGCCTCTACAACATTACCCTACAGCCACTACAATTTGTGAGTCCATGTGCTATGGCAGAACCACTCACCACAGCCACAAGGGGAATACATATTGCACCTGACCATCTGCAACATGGGTACTCACTGTTCCACACCAGAGGTAGACCACCATTGTTGATATCTGACCATACCCACCTTTCCCTGGACATCCATATCCCATCCCCACCCCCAGGCAAGGTTGTCACTGCAAACAAACTGTATTTATCAAAAGCAGACTTTACACTTGTGAAGACTGGGGTGGAAGACTTCAAAGGACCCATGCTGGGGGAGTATACAGGCCACTCTGCATAATCCTTGACAATTGCATTCTATGAGCATGTGGAAGGTTTGCATTGATCATGCTATCCCAAATATACCCATGACTGCTCCACAACAGGACACCTGTCAGGTGTACACCAGCCATATATGAGCTGTCCAACAGACAGAGTGAGCTAATACATTGCAGAGCAGTAGCCCACAGAGGGAGGACATCTCTGAACAGTACCGGCATGACACTTCAATCCCTCATAATCATCACGACACAGTGTTGACAGTGAAATTGTCCAGACAATGCAGATAAGGCTCCCCTCAGTCTGTTATTGACGGCCACTTACTGTTAGAGGTCCTCAGCAACCTTCTTCCAGCACACACCAACAACATGGATGTGGCTTAGCAAATTCAAACCCTGGGATCTCCACTGTGTCCCTGCTTGACAGAGGCACAACACACTAGCCTCACATGGTGCCTTATGTGACCTACTTTACAGTGGCACAGTAGCCTACTGTACTGGGGAGGCAGACGCCAAGCACACTCTGGCTAAGCTGTCATTCCCTAGGGCAAACAGCCTAGTGTTGACCTCTATACCCATATGTTTAATTGTCAGATGCACATTATTTGTTGCTGATAGACTGTTTGCAGGTCTTTATTGCCATAGCATTCCCTGTTTGTATGAACAACTTATGTATCTGCAGAAGATGTTTGCATATGGGAGGGATCCACTATATCATGTATGTCTTTGTAGTCATTTAACTGTGTGCACTGGGCAGATTGCTGTAATGTGGTTGGTTCCTGGAATAACATGTACAAATAGCAGATATGTGTGGCCAACTGCTAAACTGAGATTTGGCCTAAGTGTGTGAGCATGCCCAGTTCAGCCTTCCCATGGCATGTTGTCTGACATATGTCTCATTTATCAAAGTGTGCGAGCATGCCCAGTGTGAACTTTCCATATGTTGAACTTTGCAGCCCATCACATTTCTGGATGAGTGTGAACTTCAACAATATCTCCCGTTTATGGTTGTGTGTTGTGTGTCATGTTGTGTAGTTACTGTCCAACTGCTTTGTGTGTGAACACAACAGGGATTATACTGTGGCTGCAGGGTTTGCATGGGATACTTTGCATACAGTTGTCAACATCCTTTCATACTGACCTAACACTGTAGTACCGTATAGTGTACTGGTTCAGTACTTTCACTGTGGTGGACAGTATCCTGGGCTTTAGTCCTATCACTGCTTTACATTTCCATAGTGAGCACAACAGCCTGGTTAGGGGCCAGTTGTGCACATCTGACCATGTTGCATTATGTTCAGATATGAACTACTTATACCAGGCTTGTCCAACACTGGTAGTGTATTCCACAACATAGGTGTACATTGGCAAACACTAGCGATGTGCCCTAGGCCATTTCTAATGCTAGTCGGAGAGTGTGTTTGTCCTTCGACACACATTGTAAGTGGAGTTTGCCATGACATATATCATGGTTAGTATACTGTGCCTCCGTCTACCTGTGACATAACAGTGATACCCAGGGTAAACCTACCATCTCCCATCCACTCATCAAGATTCCTCTTGAGGAGAATCGATGAGTGACTCTATAGATAACCTGTACTGGGAGTTTACTCATGAGTGGGGGTGGCTTCTGTGTTATGGATCATGCAGTACAGCCTGTCCTATGTATGTCAGTGCTAGGGTTTAGGTCTCTCATGTGCATAGCTCACTGCCATTCAGATTGTACAAGGTGCAGCATGTTCATTGATTCCAGCTTGGACATGGCTTTATACATCAGGCACAGCTTGCCTCTGGGTGGGCAGTATGGCAGTGTGTGGAGCTGCAGTTTGTTTAATCAGGCAACACATGGCATCTGTTCAAGCTCTTTGATACTCCTGGAGAGGTAATGTTGGGGACTTTACAGTTGATGGAGGTGTCTGCTGAGGTACATCCCACAGGGGCAATTGTAGTCAATGGTAACGCTGATGAAGGATGACTGCAGAGCCACAATGACCTCCCCTTATCTAGATCTGACAACCTTCATGATTAGGTGGGTATATGGTATGTTTCTGTAAACACTACAGCCACATGTTTGTCCAATGCAGGATATCTATCATCTTGTGTCCCCAGGTCTCTCATTACATGTTAAGTACGTAATGGGTTAACACCTATGTGGTAATTGGTGGGCACTTACTGTATATCCACGGGGGTTGACTATACACTTTTCTGCAATTAGCTTGCTGACATGGCTATGGCACCAGTTGTCTGTTTCTATGTGGCCCTTTTGTTGGATGCTTGTGTCAGCTGGAGGGTCAGATATGGTGGGCAGTTTGTAGTCCTCTGCATACATGTTCAGACACAGTCCTTCCATGTTGGCCTGTACCTATGGGACAAATATACCAAATGAGGGAGGTCCCAGGACCAAGCCTTGTGGGATGCCAATTATATCTTGTTTGTAGTCTGACATGGCTGCAGCATGTCTGACCATGTCAGTTCTGTCCTTGGTCTGGTTTGCAACCCCTCTACTGACATTGGGGTTTATATTTAAGCTGGTGAGCATATCTATAATGAACACGTAGGGTATTGTATGGAAGCCTTTACAAGGTCCGGCTACGCTGTGTGGACCACATTGCCCTCATTAATGACCTTAATGACTGTTTCAAATGAGTCAAATATGTTTAGGGGCAGGATCTGCACTTAAGAAAGCCACACTGGGTAGGGTCCAATGTCAGTAGGTCCCCAATATCTTTATGTCTGTGGTACATGCTGATCCTTTCCATAGCTGTGCAGACCAAGCTTCTCAGGATTCTGGGGTGGTAGTTTGCAGTATCCATTCAGGCAACACCTTTCTTGAGAAGGACCACTGTTGTACACTGCTCTTTGGGTACATATCCTGTGGTAAGGCTGACATTGAGCAGTAGTGCGATTTGGCATTCCATTCTTCTTGGAGTCCACGTTGGACTCAGCCCAGGACACCATCTCATACCATTGCTGCTGTGTGTTTTGCTTTGTAGATGCTGGCTGTTACCTCAGCATCTGCAATGTCAGGGGGCCAGCAGTCTGCTGGGATAGATATTTTGCATTCTGGGGGGGGGGTTTGCACTGCACCTGTCAAGGTTGTATGTTGGCAATATGTGTGTGTGTTTGGTATGTTGTTTGTAATATTTGTGTGATTCAGAGCATATCTGTGAATTCCCAACCCGGTTCCTACCATCAGTTGAGGAATCCTTGGGATTATCCTTAGTGTCCTGTACAATTTGTATCTTCATAGGTTCATAGGTTCATACTAGGCTATCCACCCTAGGGCAATTGTAAGCCTAGCCAGAGTGTGTGTGGCTTTCGCCACCCCTTGCTATGTGAATATTATGGCCATTTATGATTTACTTTACTGTGCCTCTGTCTGGACATGACACATTGAAGACCCCCAGTGTACATCTACGATCATCCATCCACTTGGCAAGATTCCTGTTGAAGAGTGTCAGTGAGGGGCTCTGCCTAACATGGAGTGGGATTCTGTTCCAGGGTGTGGGGAGCCTCTGGGTTATGTATCTGTCCCTCCAGCACATCCTATTTCATTATGTGTTGAGGATGACATCTCTCACTCTCACAGCTCCGATGGCTTTGAGTTTTTTGGGGTGGAGCATGTCCATTACTCCTGTGTTGGACATGGCCTTGTACAACAGACATACAATGCCTCTGTGTAGGCAGTATGTGACTGCATTCAGCTGAGGTGTCTACAGCCAGGCAGCATATGACATATATTTGAGACTCTTTATCCTCTTGGTGAGGTACCTTTGAGGTCTTTCTAACTGCTGCAGGTGTCAGGTAAGGTACATCCCAAATGAGGCATTGTACTAGATTATGGGTCTGATAAGAGAACAGTATAGGGGCACAATGACCTCTGTTGATGTAGATGTGAATCCTTTCATGATATGGTGTCCAATATAGACAGTCTTCCTAGCCACATTGGCAATGTTAGTGTCACATAACAGGTTACTGTACACTTGTGTCCCTAGGTCCCTGATTACTCCTTCCATACATAATGGTTTGCCACCTATGTGGTAATTTGTGAGTACCTTGTTTGGTATTTGGTGGGACATTCATACTGTCCAGTGTCTTCAGGATGGCTGGGTGGGGTTCCTGTGTGTGAGAGTGTGGTCTGTAGCATGCTACAGACTGTACAGCAGTCTTGCCTACATTTAGTTGCACATGGGTGGACTCTAATGCTTTGTGCATTGTCAGTTACCTGGATGTATGGGTGTCTGTGCTGAATATGGATACTCACCCTCCTTTTATGTTTTGGTCCAGGTTTTGGGGCCATAACGCATGATATGTGGTATAACCTGGTAGTGCTGGTGTGCTGTCATGAGGCTTGCAGCAGGTTTCTGTCACTGCACAGACATCGATGTTCTCCATACTGGGGAGGGCCTCGGGAGCATACATATTGAGGTTTACATGTCTGGCATTGGTCAGCATTACCCTTATGTTTCTTTCCACTTATGTTTTCTAGGGTGGTGGGTTAGTCTTTTCAGCCTTGCCTATGAAAGGCTCTATGGAGGTGGCAAAAGCCTTATCCAATATCCAGAAGCCCAGGGGTAACAGGTGCAAGCCATCCCTGGAACAGCAGCGTGGCTTGTCAAGCGTGACATCCCAAGCAGACAGACATTGGATCCCCTTGGAATGACACCAGTAATTGTGCCACTTGTTAAAGCTGATCATTCTGTGTTTGTACTGTGGCAACATTCTTGGTGAGGGTAGGATGCTGCAAACGGTCAGTGTCATACCGGCCTGGACTACATAATCGGAGAGCTCATCTATGTCTCTTTTCATGTAGTCCGGGGAGGTACATCTCAGGTCATTCACATCAGCATGGACTATGACTGCATCATATTTCTACTTGCTTTGGGGTGACCTGCATACTTGCGTTATGTGGCGTATTGTAGCAGCCTACAGGCAGCTTACTGTACCCTTTCCCTTGTTCAGTCAGGTGAGTGGGACAGCAGCGTGTCTCACTATGGAGACACCTATTACAACTGTATCAGGCATGTTGTTTCTCCTTCTGGCCTGTGACTGTTTGGCACACCAGTTTTGTGTACTATGTGTTGCATGTGCTATGTTTGGAGGTTGTTTGATTGGGTGTCTGCTTTGGAGGCCTCTGTTGGTGTGGTGTGTTTGTAATTCGGGCCTCCGGGAATATTTTTCTGTGTTTATGTCTTTGGTTTGCAGTTGTGATAGGTCTATGTGGGACTGGGTTTGTGGTGTGTGTGGTTACCTTCTCCTCCTGACTAGTTTTGGAAGTACTGAGTTGAGGGAGCTCAGCCTCCAGTTTTGATAAATGGTTGCATCTCTCACATATATTTGTTTTTCTTGGGGGGAGTTGAGGGTTGTCTGTGTACTTGGGGCAGGTGTAACATTGCCTCAAGATTCACAGATTCAACTTGTAGCTGGCCTTAGTGGATTGTATGTGTGGACATATTTTATTGCCATGCTACTGATCAGTGATTACTTCCCTTTTTATGTTTGCTCTATCATGTAGTAGCTTCCTCATTCTCTTGCATGGTTTGGTAATGGCTGAAGTCCACCATGCCAGATGCCTGTGTGTATGGCATTGTGTCTTGTTTTAATTTAGGATTGCATAATCCAAGCATTCCTGGCAGAGTTCATGGAATGCCTGTATAACAGGTTCTGAGGTGTGGCCCATATTTTTCACCTGCACAGGGCCTTTAATGGATTCCACATCAGTTTGGAGGAGTGCAACTTTTGCTTTACACATGTTTTTCACTGTGGTTTTCTGGCCTGGGACTGTGCTCAGGATGTGTATATACAGTGTGATTACTCTATGGTCTGGTCTTACCAGTGAGGAATACACTTCTCATCTTGCCATCCAGTACCCATGTTGCTGATTATCACATCCAGTATTCTTACCCATCTTGTGGGAGTGATACGTTGTTCCTGGGCATTTTGGTTTATGGATTCTATGAACTTTTGTCCTACAGTGTTGGAGCTAGTATAATGCTCCCAGTCTATGTCTGGGTATTTTCAGTCACCCAGTATAATGTGGTTTGGAGGACTTGATATATTCATGTATTCCAACATAGGCCAGGTGCAGTTCCTGGTGTTGGGATGGTAGTCTGTAGCAGGCTATAAACTGGGAGGCAGTTTTAGCCACTGTTACTTGACCATGGCCAGTCCATGCTGCTTCTTGTTGGGGGACCAACATGGGGGTGTGGTTATCCTTGACAATTATTGCTAGTCACCCTCCTTTTGTAGCTTGTTCCATGTTTTGAGGCTGTACAGCACAGTATGAGGTGTAACCTGGTAGTGTTAGGGTGCTGTTGTGAGCCTTGACCCAGTTTTCTTTTACAGCACAGATATCAACATTCTCCATACTGGGTGAGTTTAGACTGCATGCATCTTGCTGTTTAGATTTCTGGCATTGGGTAGCATTACATCTAGGTTCTTATCCCTTGTGATACCTATGCAGGTGGGTTTGTGTTTTGAGCCTTACCTATTCAGGGCATGCTGTGGGTAACAACAGCCTTTGACAGTATCCATACGGCCTGCACTGATAGGTGCACACCAGTCCTAGCAGGTGGAGCATCATGTCATGCTCAGCATGTCATCCCAGGCTGGCACACATTGGATCCCCTTTGACTAACTGCAATACTTCAGCCAATTATTGCAATTGATCATCTCATTGTCATATTGTGGCATCATGCTTGGTGAGGGTAGGATGTTAGTCAGGATCCTCAAGTGTGCATATATTACATGGTGTTACATTGCTTAACACATGGCATTCATGCCTCAGGTGGTGCTGCAGGGCTGCCTCTGTCGGATGCACATACTACACTCCCTGTACATGTTTGAGAGCAGGTTATGTCATTTTAGGCATCCCTGTTATTATATGAGTGAGTCAGAGAGGGGTATCATTCCCAGGGTTCCTACTGAGCCAGTGTATGTGCTATGCATTGCCTCTTTGCCAAGGCCAGGGCATACTGGGCACGCCTCCTTCTGCCTACTGGGGCAGGCTCAGGTTGTTCCTCCTCCGAGTCACACTCTGCCTGTGATGGCCTTGGCAATGGTGGGGGGCTGTTTGGCCCGGCCCTATGCTGATCCTGCTGCAGCTGTTTTCGCAAGATCATATTATGTAGCATAGCACATACCATGACAATTTGGGTACATGTAGTTGGTGAGTACTGCAAGGCTCCACCAGATGTGTCCAGACACCGGAACCGTGACTTGAGCAGCCCAAACACATGCTCTATTACATTACGTGTTTGTGCGTGTGCCTCATTATGGCATTCCTGTTCAGGTGTGTGTGCATTTCTGATGGGTGTCATCAGCCACGGCTCCAGTGCATAACTTGCATCCCCCACTAGGTGTCCATGTGGGATGTCCCCATTGGCAAATGTCTGGTACAGCTGCGTCAAATTCCAGATATGGGAATCATGGTAGCTCCCAGGGCAGCCAGCACACACACACATTCATTATTATGCCCTGGGCATCACACACGACCTGTCAGTTGATGGAGGGGAAGCCCTTGCGGTTAATGTAGGTCGTACCCCGCTCACCGGCTGGTGCTTTGATGCGTATGTGCATGCAGTCTATTGCACCCAGTACCTCAGGGTATTCCGCTATTTGCTGGAAGAGACGCATATTGCTGGCCAATACCTCACGGGCATTGGGGAAATATACATGATCACTGACATGGCATCCAGGAACTGGTGCAGTACCCTGGAGGCTGATGCCTGTGATATCCCCATCATATCACCAGTTGGTCTCTGGAAGGTACCTGTTGCTAGTATCCTTAGGCCAACACATACCTTGGTTTCCACTGGGATGGGTTCCCCTCTGTTGGTTCTGTGTGTGAGGCGTGGCCTGCACAGCTTGACAATTTGCTGCAGGAGGTCTCTGTCCACTCTATAGCGCTCTACTATCTCCAGCTCATGTAACTCGTGGTAGGTGACCCTGGGCCTGTACAGTCTTCTCCGTCTCCTCACTGTGGGTAGTTTGGCACCATCTGCATTGTCACCACCCTCAGCAAGTCGCCTATGTCTCCTTATGACAGCTATGGCAGCCCCTAGCATTTCTGCTCTTAGTTCAGCTTTTTCAGTTTTCACTTCTAATAGCTTACTCCTATCTTGCAGTGTCTCTTGAGAGAAACATCTTGCACTGCTGTTTGCAGAGTTTTAAGTGCTTGGCTGAGCTACTATTCTGCCTGTGTAATTGCCTGCTTCTAATTGTATTCACCTGCTAGCTCCAGCAGTATTCCCTGCTAGCTTCCTACTAATTCTGTTACTTCCTTTTTCCTTTCTGTTTACTCAGAAGGGAGCAACGCGCATACCAGCAGAAACACGCTCACAGTGGCTTACACACGCGCACACATGCTTACACAGTTCAGAATCTGTTTATTCGGGTTAAAACACGTGCACACCAGCACAAACAGTCTTAGAAGTCTGCCAACACGCTCCCACATGCTCAGTCTGCCTTACACGCGTGCACACTGCCCTACTCACGCCTCATGGCATGCACACGTACGCATGCACGCCCAGCAAGAAACTTTGGAGTAAGCAACAGTGTACACCTTCCATTTCTTGACTTTCCTGTGCTTATCTTGTGGCACTCCTCTTTCCATGATATGTGTCTGACATCTGTCATGTAACACTGACCTCCAATGAACTGCATTTCTTTCTACCATTCCCCCCTGTGATGTCACCTATCTCCAACTCTATTTCTCCCCCTTATGTATCTCTTACACTACTCAGAATGTGCTCATTTGCTATGTAACAGTGGAATTCAGTATCCTAACACTCATTTACATAAGATTGGCTACTAATGCTCAGTTACATCTCTTAGACTCAGCTTCCCCCCTTAGCAACCACTAAATGGTGGCCATGTTGTTTTTGGTCTGCTGGTCCCTGTATTGTAAATCCATGTATTGCATAAAACCCACATTTGTGGGTTTATAACCTTCATTTTTATGTTTTATACAGCGCAACCTATTTGCGCGGGGCTGCGCTAAAAAAAATATATATATTTTTCATATTTGCATCGGGGTACCTTGCCAATGGCCACATATTTGGCCATTGGCATGCTGCCTGACACATACGCACCCTTTATTTGGAGCTGACATGGCTCCATTGTGATTTTTGCAGAAACTTACTCAGTTGTCAACTGAGTACATTTCTACAGCTAAAACGGCTCTTACACAGGCTGCTTTGGGCTTTGTGGATCGCTAATCTAACTCATTTGCATGCCTTTCGGCTGCAAGTGAGGTGATTAGCATATCCACACCCACTCCGTGTAAGCTGGTCTCTTACACGGACTTTAGGGCTGTTCCTGGATCGCGAACGCTGCATGGAGTCTTACACTACTCTTAGACTCCGTGCAAGCCTTCGTGAATCCTGCCCAATGTGTTCAAATAAAATTTATTGATGTGTATCCATAGAAGGACTTTAGTGGACAATTACAATTCCGGCTTTAAAACATTACAGCTTCTAGTCTTACATGCATTCATTAAGTAATGTTGAATTTATAAGTCATTACAGGGATAGTACCCATGATAATGTGACCTATGCACCTCCCAGAGTCATCAGCTCATTAATAATACCACACATGCATGATGTAGAATAAAAAGTACATTTCCAAAGAGAAAACAACTGCAAATAAACACATAGTTAAGTATGTAAAGCAAACCACAAAAGTCTTGAAAACATGTAAGAAGAAAATATGGATACATGATAGATGTGATGCGGCGTGCACATTCGTACAATATATGCTGTATAGTTTCTGATGCACATAGTGCTGTCAGCTATGTAACATACATTATTTCCCAATCTTGCACACGTTTATAGCCCTCCTCTCATACACACAAGTAATTCCAGTCCCCATGTAATGTTGCTACTTAATGCAGAGTTTCAAAGCTGATGGGTTTTTTTTTGGGATTTCCATCCCAATGTGCTGTATGCAATCAACTACAAAACAATTTTTGTCTCATAACAATGTGACCTGTAATACTATTACAAAATGTACACAAGTACATTATATAGGGATATCAATATAATTTATGGGAATATATATTTGTGCATAAGACTGCTAACCTTATGAATGTTATAAACCATTTCCAAGTGCATATCCAAAAGCTGGAAAATGCTAATTGAAATGTAACCAAGATATCACTAGTAATCATCATGAGCTATAGTCAGTGAGAGCAAATTTATATATATATATATATATATATATATATATATATATATATATATATATATATACATATATGTATATGTATATATATATATATATATATATATATATATATATATATATATATATATATATATATATATATGCTGATCAGCACCCATGTCTAACTAGTACTGCCATGTTTTGCACTTAAAATAGACAGTGTAGAAAGTTGAGTTATTTATTTATTTAATTTATTTTACATTTGTTGACCGGGCTAGTCTAGCTGGATATATTTCCATTTTCAGTAGAGGCCCGGGGAGATAAGCTCCACACAAGTTATTAACAAAAAAAAGTCAAAAAATAAACAAGCAAAAGAACAAATCATCATAGATGAAGAGACAAATAAAAAAAAAATAGCACCCAATAACAGGTATACACATGAAAAGAATCACATTTCTAAGAATAGCAGTATTAGCTGTAATAACATCAAGAACAAGGCACAAAACAGAGAACAAAATTGACTTATAATATTATATAGAACTAATCTTTGTAACAAAAGGAGAAAGAGAAACTCTAAAGTAGGAGAGGAGGGAGGGAAGTAGTTTAAGAAAAGTGAAGGAAAAGTTAAAAGAAAAATGGATGAGAGAGATTGACATAGGGGAAAGAAGAAACAAAAAAAACTCTAAAAGGAGATAGACTGAAGCAGACTCACAAAAAGAGAGAAAGAAAGTAGAGTAGTAGGAAAGCGCAAAGTAGTAGGAAAGTGCAGAAGAGGTAAAAGATTATCAGGTTTTGTACAGGAACAGAGCCAATGGCTTTGGAAATAATCTTTGATTTTATGTTTAAAGAGAGGCAGAGATGTGGTAAGTGTTATATCGCTAGGAAGCAGATTCCAGTTCCTTCCTACAGTATTACTGAATAGAGAGTCACCAGCAGAATTATTAGTCTTTGTTATAGTAACCATAAGTTTACTGAAAGAGCGAAGGGAGTTTAGGTTGTTATAAGGGATTAAAAGTTTAGAGAGTATAGGGGTTTTATTGGGTTGGTATAGAATTTTATGGGCAATAGTGAGTTGAGGGATTAACAGAAGGTTTTGGAGTTCTAGTCAGCCTAGAAGTTTCAGGTTAATACAGTGATGAGTTCTAAAAGGGTTACCAGTGGCAAAACGAGCAATGTTGTTGTAGCAAGTAGCCAGTTTATTAAGGTTGGCTTTCCTAAGGTTAGTAAAAATTGGTGAGGCATAAAGAAGAGTTGACAAAAGGTGGGAGTGGGCAATCTTGGCTCTGGATGATGAGGTTAGGAAAGGTTTAATTCTATATAAGCTTCCTATTTTTCTATTGACTATTTTAATGGTGGTGTTGATATGCTGATCAAAGGAGAGGTTATTATCAATTGTTATTCCTAAAAGTTTTGTTGTTGGATCAGGAGTAATGAGAGTGGCATTATTTGAGGAGATGGTGAAGTCCAAGGGAGTGGACCGTGTGCTAAGAGAGAAAAGGAGAAGTTTAGTTTTTCTGGCATTGAGGAGGAGGTTACGTCTGGTGAACCAGGTTTCTACTGTGTTGAAGACATTTTGAGTAATAGATGAAAGTTCATTAGGAGATGAAGCAGAGCAGATAAGGGTGGAGTCATCTGCATATTGAATGCAGGTTACTTGAGGGATTGCTGAATGGAGATCATTGATGAACAGGGAGAAGAGAAGAGGTCCTAGAATGGAGCCCTGAGGTACACCAATGGAAACGGGTGTGAATGAGGAAGTTTGGTTTTCCCAACTAACTGCTTGTTGTCTATTGCTGATGTAGGATGTAAACCATTTAATGGCAAGATTATCAAAGGAGAGGGATGTAAGAGTGTTAATTAAAATGGAGTGGTTGACCATATCAAAAGCTTTAGAGAGGTCGATGAAGAGAGCAGAAGAGAGAAGGTTGTCGTTGCGGTTCCTATTGATGGCATCTACAAACGATAGGAGAGCAGTGGTAGTACTTTGATGTGGTCTAAAACCATGCTGACAGTTTGCTATTATGTTGTTTTGAGAGAGATACTGTAAAAGTTGTTGGTGAATACATTTTTCCATTATTTTTGCTAATGGAGAAAGGAGGGCAATTGGTCTATAGTTTGAGTACTCAATGGTTGTTACATTACTCAGGGAGTTACATTACATATGGCCCATTTATCCTACATCAATGTGCAGACACATTTTTTCCATGGGGTCACTGTTGTAAATAATATAAAAATATAAAAAAAAACAAAGGTTCAACCATCAGATCAACACTGTTTATTAAAACAAAATAAACCTTTATATATGTAACACCAGCCTATCATGCATTGTCATCAACTCACATAACTAATTAAATACATTATTAAAGTCACAGTTGCATACCATAAAGTTAAAATCATAAAATAATGAAGTTAAAGTCAAAATAAGCAGCCAGGATATAACACTATAAAACAATACATAAAACATATAAACACAAAAACATATCATAGGTTCATAGGTAGGTACTAGGCTATTGGCCCTAGGGTCTATATAAGCCTAGCCAAAAAGGTACCTTGACTTTCGCCACCCAAGAAAATTGTTTTCCTGTGCTCCTGTCGAGCAGACCCATAGAGGTGATCCCTGGGGGTAAATTTCTGATTTCCCATCCAATCATCAAGATTTTTCTTGAAGAGTGCTAATGAGGAGCTTTGTTTGCTATAGATAGGTAGTTTATTCCAGAGTATGGGAAGTCCCTGGGACAGGATTCCATCCCTCCAGCATGTTCTATTTATTGTAGTGACAAGGTTTAGGTCCCTAGAGTGTGTAGCTCAGAGGCATTGGGATTTCTTTAAGTGGAGCATGTCCAACAGCTCTGGGTTTGACATAGCTTTGTATGTTAGGCAGAGATCACCTCTGAGTAGGCGATATGCGATGGAGTAAAGCTGGAGTTTTTTGAGACGGTCGGTGTAGGGCATCTGTTTGATGCCAGTAATCCTCTTTGTGAGGTATTTTTGTGGCCTTTCCAGTTGTTGTGGATGTCTTGTGAGGTACATACCAAAAGGGGCGTTGTACTCTATAATAGATCTAATGAGTGATGAATAGAGGGGAACAATGACCTCTTTTTTCCTGGATGAGAAACCTTTTCTGATGAGGTGTGCCATGTAAAAGGATTTCCTGACTACTGTGGTGATGTGATTATCAAAGTAGAGACTACTGTCCACTGTGTCCCAAGGTCTCTTATCAAACTTTTGGTGTTAAGTAGACCACCACCTATGTGGTAGCTCATGGGTACAGAGTTTTTGCCAAAGGGGATGACAATGCACTTTTTGGCATTGAGCTTGAGGCCATGGCTTTGACACCAGGCATCTGTCTCCATGATGCCCTTTTGTAGGATGTCCACATCATTAGGGGGTTTCAAATATGGCCCCTAGTTTGCAGTCATCTGCGAACTTCATTAGCCAAAGAGCTTCTGTGTTAGCCTGTACTTCAGAAACGTAGATACCAAACAGGAGAGGACCCAGGACTGAACCCTGTGGTACTCCACTTGTCACTGGTCTGAAGTCAGATTTGGAGTCTGCTATTTTTAACAGTGTGGGTTCTGTCACTGAGCCAGCTGGCAACCCATCTTGTGACATAGGGATTTATATCTAGTTTAGTGAGTTTATTCCAGAGTGGGGGATTGTGTCAAAAGCCTTGGCGAGATCTAGACAGGCTGTGTGAACCAACTTACCCTTGTCTATGGCTTTGGTGACTGCTTCAAAGAATTCTATCAGGTTTAGGAGACATGATCTGCCTTTTACAAACCCAAACTGGGTGGGGTCCAGAGTTTGGAGATTACCAATGTCTTTGTGTATAAGATCTATGATGATAAGTTCCATGGCCTTGCCGACCAGGCTCATTAGGCTAATGGGGCAGTAGTTCCCAGGGTCTGTGGTGGTTCCTTCTTTGTGGAGTGGGAAAACCATTGCTGTGTGCCATTCAGTGGGCCCAAAGCCTGAGGTGAGGCTATGATTGAACATGGTGCTTAGGTGGGGTGCTAGTTCATTCTGCAGTTCTTGGAGAATGCAGACTGAGATGTTTTCAGGCCCCATGGATGCTGTGTTCTTGGCCTTGGAGAGTGTGTTTTTTACCTGTGCAGCCGTGATTACAGGAACTTTGCATTCTTCCAATATAGGGATGGGCCCTTTAGGGGGTGAGAGGAGGGTAAAGTTAGCACTGAAACAGTCTGCAAGGATGTTGGCAATATCAGTTGGTTCTGTGTATTTAGTGCCATTGTGCTGTAACTCAGAGCAGATCTGAGTGTTGCCATTGAGATTCTTGACAAAGCCTTATAATGCTTTGTGGTTGCCTTTAGAATCAGTGGTGATTTTTTTTTCGTAACTAGCTTTGGAGGATTTTATGAGGGATCTCAGCTTCTTACTGAGGCTGACTAGGGAGTTCCCCCAATCATGGGATTTTACTCTTTTTTTTTAAACAGTTTCTTTCTTCTGTTGTAGCATTTGTTTATGGCAGGGGACCACCAGATTGGCTTCCTTTTTTTGGAGGATAGCCTCTTGGTTCTGTTAGGGATAGCACAATCCATGCACTCGTGTAAGTGCTTATAACATGCATTTGTGTAGGATTCAGCAGTCGTACCTCTATTGCCTGTCTGCATCGGTATTGTGAAGTTTGCCAATTCTGTCTTAAGAAGCGTGACGTTGGCTTTGGAGACATTTTTTATGGTGGTTTCCCTAATGGGAGGTGGGAGTGGGATGTGGATGTCTAGGGTGATTATCTTGTGGTCAGATCTGACCAATGAGTAATTGACCTCTGGTGTGGAACACCGGTTGCCCATGTTGGTAATGACCAGGTCTAGGATATTGCTGCCCCTGGTTGGGGTGTGGATAAGTTGATTCAAGGCATTGGAATTTATGAATTCCAGAAAACGTTGAGCAAAAGAGTTGGTACATGAGTAGTTTTCCCAGTTAATGGTGGGGTAGATGAAATCACCCATTATTAGGGTGTTGGGTTGTAAGCTAATATTTTACAGTGTATCAAGAAATGAGGAGTGGGAATCCTGGGGCATGGTAGGGGATCTGTAGCAAGTTACAATTTGGATTGCGGTCTTGCCCTGAGTTATATATAATTAAACATAATTAAATATGATTCTATATATAATTTTATATATAGTCCTGTCTTTTCTTCAAAACTGGTTTAAGACTATTAACATTATTTATGCCAGGGGTCACATCAGCTCTGAAATACTTAATCCATTTATAATCATTTAACTCAGTAAGATTAACTATATCCCTCCCTATTTTTGATTTCCACACTTTTTGCAACACCCTAATTTAAAAATATGTTCTGATCAAAAACTCATAATTTATATGTTTACTTAAATAATTTGATTCAATGTTTCTACGTATTTCAGATAAATGAGATCCAATCCTTTCCTGTGACTTTAATAATGTATTCAATTGGTCATATGAGTTGATGACAATGCATGATAGGCTGGTGTTACATATATAAAGGTTTCATTTTAAACTGATTAATTATGCATTGACAAAGAACTGTAAGTTCAAAAGCTTTGCGTTGATAACTGCATTTATTTTGTTTTAATAAACAGTGTTGCTCTGATGGTTGAACCATAGTTTTTTTTATATTTTTGACTGTTTTTTCCACTGGGTTCATTTGGCCACTCTTAGAAGGTTTATTTGGATTGGGTCATTGTTGTACTCAGGCTGGAGCATGCGAGATCTGGTTTGGGCACCAGCTCCCTGTCATTTTCCTGAGATCTTTGATGAGAAGACATGGCAGGCAATGGTGAAGGTAGTGCTCTATTTTTAGCACAATGGCTGTGTAAGGATAAGTTGCAGAATTTTGTACATCTCTTTGCAAACAAATACTGATGGACTATTGCAGGAGGGCTATACTGGTCTCATTACAAAGCTGAGGTCTGAAATAGTTTGGTGAAGGTTGTCACCCATTCTACTGGTCTCACATATGAGGATGAACATTGTCATCAACATTATAGTGACATGAAATGCCAAAAAGCTGACCTCCTTGGGCAATGGAAGGCATACTATAGGATGAGCCCACCACCTCAGTAATGCATGTATATCCTTCCATAACTATGCAAACCACTGCTATGACATAGCAACGCACTCTGCTTCATTAGTCTTTGAGATTTCAACTCCTCAAAGAGGCATGGGGTAGATATGGATTCAAATATACCAGATGTCATGTGAGAATAGTACCAGTTTTGACAGTAGGTAATAATGTTTCTGCAAAACGAGGTGCAGCTGTTTGTCAGACAACTACAAAAGCTTACCTATTTGTAAGATTAGCTCATGCAGCTGTGAACTAGTTAATTATCAGCTAAGGTCTTATGGTTTTGGCTTTAATTCCATCTAACTGAAATATACATGTGATAGGCCATTTACACTGTATACACTGAACAGCTCTACTCCTAACTTAAATATCATGTCATCAGGCCACATAGAGTGCACATTCAATTGCACACATAAATATAAAAAGTTTACATATCCTATAGTATGTTTATTAAATGTGGAGCTAATGATATTACAGCATACCTTTATATCTCTATGTAAATAATTCTAACAATGTATCTGTAATGTGTAATGACTGTGACCCTGACATTAAAAAAATATTTATAATACTATTGTGGTCATGTCTCTCCCCTACCCTCTTTCTTACTATCCTTTCTAATATTTTGTCATTTTATCTCTTAATAAATTGCAATTACAGTTTCATCACGACCACCAGCACAGAGAGCTAAACAGGTCACATATGCTCAGACTGCTGTCCTTCCACAGGTAGCTGTGGCAGTTCCATTATAAGCAGTACAGGCACATAGCATGTCTGGGCCAAAACCTGTTACCTGTATCACCTGTGTCAGGTAGCTCTGGCTTGGGTCTGGTGCAGTGGTGTCCACTGGCAACAGTGGAGGTGGCAATTATTTCACCTGACACGAGCTGACAATACTGATAGAGGAGATTATGGAGAGGGGTCTATGCACCTGAACTGGCTGTATGAAGAAAATCCTGTAGTAAATTGCCAAACTGCTGCCCCGTCCACCACTGCCCATGGTTTCTGGTACATGAGACAGTGGTGACAGTTCTGAGGGTGAGAACTAAACTTCCACTGTGTTTACATCAGAACTAATACACCTCAGTAAACTCATGCTCATCATCCATTATGGTGTTGCCCTCCTTCTTGTGTTCATTTCCATACATGTCTGTCATGTAAGTCCTATATGTCTGCTCCTGCTACCTCACTTGACCTACAAATCTAACTCTGATATCCCTAACTTCCTTCCCCAACATTCCCCTTTCTTTGAGAAATAAAAATAAAAAGACAGCTGTCACACAAAAAAAAAAAATAAAAGTATGTCCCATACATAATTCTCAACTTTACCTACATTTGTAAATATTACACACCTAATTTAGTCAAATTGGTCACAAAATATTCTTATTCTCACACATCATTTATGGTGTGAGTCTCCAAATTTGTCTACACTTTCTGTACAACTACGTTCTCACCTTGTGAAGAAGTAGATGGATATGGTCCTATCCCACTAACACCTTGCTTATTCCTGAATTACTCACCTATTGTCCTACTCCCTACCCTCTGCTTTCTCCCCATTATCATCTCTGTCCTATAATCCCTTTTTACACCTGAAATCTAGTCAAAAAATAGATGTACACACAGCACACACATTGCTATAAATGGCTTATGAACAAGAAGTCTACTTCTGTACTCAGCATTTGCATGACACTTGCCATCAAACAGCAAAGCCTACTGCCAATTCTTTTCTCATGGCAAAAACTGAGAAAAGTTCTACACATGTGCTAAGACTTTGCTATCAGTCGTACAACTGAGCATGTCAGAAAGTAATTCTGACTGAATTAAATTAATGTAAGCTGGTTCTGTTCATAAGATCATAAGTTCATAGGATTGCAATAGGGCATCTGCCCTTGTAGGCCATTTTAGGGCTATTCGATTTTCCCTCCCAGTATTTCAGTTTCCCTGCCCCTTTTTAGACTTAACATTTTGAGCACCCCAAGCATGGAATACATCCTTTAGTGACCCCCTCCATCCATTAGAGCAGTAGATGAGGTACCCTGTGGTAAGATTCCTATTTCTCATCCATGGGCCACAATTTCTCTTGCATAAGAGCAGGAATGAGCTTTGTTTTATGTGGATGTGAAATCTGTTCCATAACAATGGTAAGCTCTATGAAATACGCCTAGCTCTCCAGGTCGGCCTGTTGATGTTACATAGGAGATTTAGATCCCTGGACCACATAAGTCTAGTGCTGGTTGATTTTCTGATGTGCAGCAGTTTCACCAGGACAGGGTCAGGGAATTCCATGTGTGCCAGACACATGTCACATCTTAGCAATCTATAAGTGACTTGAGTATAGTGATAGGGATTTGGGATGGTCCATGTGTGACAGATTGTTTAAGCCTAGCATCTTTTTTGTAAGGTATCTCTGTGGACTTTCTATTTGTTGCATATGTCAGGTCAGATACATGCAAAAGGGGGCATTGTAATCTATAAAAGATCTTATGAGGGGCTGAACAGAGGTGAACAATGGCATCACTAGACCTTGATCCCCTTGACAGTAAGTTGCATAACATAGAAAGACTTTCTCACAACAGTGGGCATGTGTTTTTCAAATAGCAAGTTACTGTCCACATATGTTCCCAAATCCTGCATGACTTGGTCATCTTTCAATGCTGTATTTTCAATGAGGTAGTTTTACATGGAGGAAGACTTGCCAAAGGATACTGCAATGAATTTTTTTTGCATTTAACTTTAGTCTGTGCATTTAGCACCAGTTGTCGGTGTGGGTCAGACCATCATGAAGGATGGCCACATCATTTGGGGATTCAATAATTGCTCCCAGCTTGCAGTCATCCAAAAACATAGTAAATGAGAGTCCTTTAGTGTTTGTTTTGACTTCAGAAAGTACATGCCAAGCAGAGGGGGGTTAACCACTGAGCCTTGGGGGACTCTGTTGCTCACTGGCCATTTAGCAGAGATAGGTTCACCTGTTTTCATTTCTTGTGTTCTGTCCATAAGCAAGTTGGCAGTCCAGTGGGTGGTGAAGGAATTTATACCTAATTGTTTTAACCTATCCACTATGCCTGAGTAGAGAATTGTGCCAAAGGCTTTAGCTAGGTCAAGGTAGGCGGTATGGACCGTTTTGCCCGATTCAGTTGTCTTAGTGACTCTTTCAAAGAAGTCCACCCATTTAAGCTTGATGTGCCCTTGATGAATCTAGATTGAAATTAATTCAGTGTTTGAAATTTAACTATGAAATCTCTAATTAATGCTATGATAAACCTTTCCATGGTTTTGCAAACAAGTTTGGTCAGGGCTATGTGTCTGTAACTACCCAGATCAGTGGAAAGTCCTCCCTTGTGCAGGGGCATGACTGTAACTGTCCTCCATTCACTTGACACAAAGCTTGTGTTCATCCAAGGTTGAGCAGTGTTGTTAGGAGTTCTGCTAGTTCATTCCTTATGGTGTTCAGGAGACAACCAAGGATATTGTCAGGTCCTGCAGATGTAGTATATTTAGGTTTTATGGGTGCCTCAAGGACTTGGTCTTGTATAAAGTCTGTGAGGCATCAGTTTCAATTATTTCCATTGGTATCATTGGAGATGGAAGTACAATTTGCATTGAATTTGCCTGAAGGTAGGTTAGTGATATTTCTTCAGTTTCAGTAAAGGCAACACTATACACAGCCATTTCAAAGCATTGTTGTGCTGTGCTCCTAAGACTCCTAATATAACTAAAAGCCCTTGAGATTATCTTTTGCTTTAATATTTCTAAGTAAGCACCTGTGGGGTTTTTTTTGTTTAATTGAATGATAAAACCAAGGGTGGGTTTGGCATAATGGTTAAGGTCTTCACCTTATAAACCAAGGTATAAGGTTTAGTTCTGATCTCAGATTATTGTCTGGGTTTAAAATGACCATTCAGGACAGTTAGCCTAATATTCACCTATAAAGAGCTCTGTTATTTTGGGACATGTGCTTTTAGTTTGTTATATATTTTTTGCTTATTATGATTCCACTAGGAAGGTTTGCTTCTGGGTGTTTATCTGAGCTTATTCCTGTGCAGAACAGCTATATCAATGTAGCTGTTTACATTCTGGTATAGTACAGTGGTGAATGATTCAGCATAAGCAGCAGAATCTCCAAAGTTTGCTGAGGAGTTGTAACCTGGCAGGGTGTTTCTTAGCTGAGGATAGTTTTTCTTAGAGAAGTTTCTAAATATTACATGGCCTGAGTGGGCATCAGGTTGTATTTTTTTTTCAGAGTGATGGCGTTATGATCAGACCTAACAAGGGACAAGGATACAGAATGGATGGTGCAAAATACCCCCATGTTTGTAAGGACATGGTCTAAGACGTTATGTCTTCTAGTGGGTAGTCTGACTAACTGTTCCAGCTCATTTCTGTTGGCAAAGTCCAGAAGCCTCTCTGCTTGGGTATTAGTCATGAAATAGATCTCTGAGTCTATGGATGGGTACTTCAAATCATTTAGGATGATGGTGTTGGGAAAAGATACTGACAGACACCAGTTCCTATAGTCATACATTGTGACTTTCTTGCGATATAGATGGGGTTCTCTAGCTAGTCAGTATATGGTAGGGGACCTTCCTGATGGTGATTTGGACATAAAGAATTCTAGTGCATCCAGCTGCTTAACCAACCTTGATGTGAGCCTCTCATGAATGAAGATAGACTCCTTCACCTTTTTCCCTTCCTACACAATGTCTGGTCTAAGGTGTGGAAGACTTTATAGTTTTTCCCAGCCACGGTGCTCTCTGCCACTTTAAAATATGTCTGAGACACTACACAGATGTCTATGTCCTATAGGCTGTGGAGTACATGTAGGGCATGGAGTTTTTTGTGTAGGTTTCTAGCACTGATCAGCACTACCTTTATGCTTTCGTATGCTTGTTCTGTTACATTGGTAGGTTTATCTGGTTGGCAATGCTTAAAAAATGCTGTACAAGGGTAGAAAATGTCTTTGCCAATATATTCAAAACCTAGAGGAGACAGGCAGTTGCAGGCCATCCCTGGCGAAGCAGTGAAGTCTGTTGATCATATCCTCCCAGGCTGTCAAATATTGCATCCCCTTTGAATGACAACATAAACTAAGCCAATTACCCAAGTCAATTTTTTTTTTTTGCTGATATTGGGGCATAATTCTTGTAGAAGGTAAGATGCTGCTGAGTCCTGGCTCATACCTGCTTAGGATACATAGCCCAAGAGCTCAATCATGTATTGCTTCATATAGTGCAAGGAGGTAGATCTCAAGTCATTGGCACCCACATACTGCACTTGGTATCTAATGACATGAGTGTGTAAGTGATATGGCTGATCCTAGTACCAGACAAGCAACTAACTGTCTCTTTCCTTGATCAGCCTGGTAAGAGGTATGTCTCTATGCCTTACAAAGGGGTCATTAATGACTAAGATGGTTGGTTGAGTAGATGTCTGTCTTATGCGCTCAGCATCTCTGACTTTAGTGTTCCTCTTACTATGAGTGGTTGCGGCTATTGTAAATCTTGTAGATTTAGAGTGTTGCTGAGGGTTCTTTATGCCATTACCGCATCTTGGTAGCCCTGGAAGCTTAGGCAAGTTTTGTTTTAGAACACCAATGTATGAAGGATTTTGTGTGTTATGCTGGATGTGTACTGTGTGATGTGTTACTGACAGTCCCAATGTCTGCGTTGTTGGTGTATGATATTTTTGCCTCCAGTGACATTATACATGTGCATTTCTCACACATCTCATTGTGTTGTTTGAGTGTAAATGTCATGACTTAATATATCTCTTATGAGAAGTCTAGTCCCCTGCACATAGTGCATTATTTGTCACTGAGTGTGTAAGTGTGACACATTTTCCTTCTCATTCTGAAACGCTGTACCATTGAACAAGTACACTTAAAACCATACTTGTACACTGATATGAATGCCTTCAATACTGACACCAGTTCATTTATGCCTTGATATTATTCTGCAGATTTTATACAGTAACTTGTCACTAATGAGCATACAGGACTTACTGGCAAAAATGGATACAACAGTGATATGGATGGTATAGCTCAGGGATGCCTGGATTACACTACACTGTTATACATGTCTCTATCATCCACCCACATCCTACTGAATCCCTATGTCATCACCTTTGTGATTTCTATCTCGAACCCTTTCCTCACCTGTGTTGTGTCAGGCACATGATAGTACAAGTTCCTCTGTGACTTCAACTTACAGTATTTCTGTGGAACATATCAGTTACTCCATTATGGCTTCCAGTCCAGTAATGTGCATTTAACATCAGTCTTACATATGTCAATATAATTTCTATAACTCTTCATCTGAGGTATCACTTCATACATTTGGACATTTGAGTTTGAAAAGAACAAAAAATTTGTCTTTCTGTTTTTATTGTTGGGTGACACTTGTCATCGGGCAACACCTCTACTCATATTTAGATAAAAGTAAGTGACACTGCACATCCCAATGCAAAAACAGATCAGAGCTTACCTTCAGTCTCATTCTTATGTGATCTTTGTGTGAATGTGCTTAGCCTCAATGTGAAACAGAAAGAAACATTGACATTGGTATAAACAGACAGTTATTATTATAACAATAACAGCCTGCATGGTTCAGTGTATTCTGATCTGTTGTTCACTTTGTCTATATGATATGCTGTGGCTTGTGATCCACCAATTACAGGTGTCTGCTTCACAAACCAAATTTGTCAGTATTACATAAAATTGTTACACGGCCTTCAACTGTGTGCTTTCTAACAACTGTGTTATGACTTTTATAGCATTAGTAGGTAATGCCCAGGTCTAAAGAATGTAAAACACGTAGATCTTTGAATTTGGCAGTGTGTGCTTCATATCAGTGTATGAAAAAGAAATTGTCTGCATGCAGGCCTGCCTTACTCAACAGATGTGTGTGCAATTTTACCTACTGGTAACACTTTCAAAGGTGGAAGAAGACCATATGCATTTAAACACACTAGTCAAGTTATCCCCTCAACTCAGTGGCATAGCTAGGAGGGGACATGAGGGGCAGTCCACCACAGGCTGCACTTTTCAGCCTCAAACCCTGTACCTTGTGCACAGGGAACAAAAGCCTGAATTCTCTACCCATTCAAGGAACTGTCCTGGTTTAAAAATGTTTGGCTCATACTTTTGGTCTCTTCCTTTTACAATTTGTGGTTTTCTGGCAAATCAGTGAGAACTGAATTCACTAAATAATGACATTTAAGTTTCAGTCTTTTGATCTTTCAGGAAATGCATGGTAACACAAAATATGTTATTCTAGCAACTTTCTAAGGTTATATAAGCAATGTTTAAAGTGTGTCCCTGGTAATTTATTTATCTGGATTCTAATGCCATGGTTGCAATGGTCACTGGGGGGGAAATGTGCTACTAATGGCTATTTACATCATCCACATATATCTACAAGGATGTTTGATGTGTTGTGGGGGACATGCATCATAACTGCTTCATTGGCTATCCTTGTTAAGACATATTATGGTAAATTTGGTGTGTGGAAGCTTTGTATTTGCTTCCATTGAGGTCTATTACTTGAACTGTTTTATTGCAATCTGCCTGCCTGTGTGAAACATTTCACAGTATGAGTTTGTATGATTCCTTGCACCATGACCCCTGTGTTGTTTCATCTTAACATTACAATGTGGATATACTAGAATATGTACTGCAGTGCTGCACTGAACAACTTTGGGACAAACATCTTCCCTTTTTAACCTACTTTCATGATGTATTATGAATGCACAACTAACACTCCCTTTGTAATTAGGCATGTATATATTAATGTGCCACAATACTCGTTTACTAGTGTTCCAACTCTAAATCACATTGTCCAAACAGAAAGGTGATGAAGACTGGGGGGTGGGTACAAGGGACTGAGGCTGCTATGCGACTCCCAATTAATAATTAAGCCAATTAGATGGGTGGGAGGGAGCTCTGCAAAGCCAACCACAATCTTGGAGTAGAGACGGCATAAACAGCTCCTCAAAGCTCCATCCAAGTAGGTCATCCCAATGAGAGTGTCAAGACGCTAGCAAACAAGCTGTCTTGCAAGCAATATTTAATATTTCCATGATTTCTGTTATGAACTCCACACCATCCTTCAGTATCTGTTTGTAGTTAGCCCTTCTCTTGCTCATAGTTTCTTGTTTTACTTACCTGATTTTCTTTATTACAACCTCATTACAGACCTGTGTGTACACAATTGTTTTGGAAAATGTAGTTTGTTGTGCACACTCATTTGTTTACATCATGTACTTGGATATGGCCATGCTGTAGTTTGCTATGATGTGACTGTGTCTGTGCTGTGGTTCTGAGGGTCTTTGTCACGGTATGTGCCTTGGCCATATGCATACATGATTAGCACTATTACTTGTCGTGCTGAGATGACTAATCATGATCAGGCAGCTGGATTGTTAATCAATCCCTAGGTTACAGAGTCACAGAATAAGCAAATGAAGTCTAAAGGAACCAAAGCTAACTTTTTGGGATGATACTACTGTGAGCTCCTACCCTTAATCCTGTCTGATAAAACAGCAGATACTTATTTGTTAGGCATCATTCTTGTGAGAATTATATACCTTAATATATATTACTTAAATATTTGTCATAAACGAGATCAGGTTTGACTGGATAAGTAAAATTGAAGCATTTATGTCTTAATTTATCTAAACGATTCATTTTACATCATATAGCACTTTTAAAACAGACTGTTATGCAATACAAAACTACATTTATTTATTTATTTTTTACTTGTGTTTTAATGGGAATGTGAGGATCTGGAGCATTTCTCTCCGGGCCTCCTTTGAAAATAGGCTCTGTCCTAGTCAGACTTTTCTGGTAAACAAATGTTAAATAAAATAAATTAATCTGGCAACTGTTCACTGACTGACAGCAGCATGAGGAAGGTTTTCCTGAACACAACCTTCAGTGTGCAGAAACTATTGCTCTTCACTACTGTTGTGTAACTTAGGAATTGGTATATATAAATTGGGGGGGGTGGAGAGCTTCCCTCATATGGGGGTTACGGGGTGGTTTGTACCCCTGCAAAAAAGCTTTGACAATGGCTTTCAGTGAATATTTTTTGCACTACTGTCTTTTGGGGAAATCTGTGATAAATAATCGTGAATCTGTTTTAACTGATATCATCACATCATTTAAATGCTGATGGCAGACAACTGCAGTCTATTTCTTTATAAAACACTCCAAAACACTCCATCACATACACAGTTATGATCTGTACTTAAAAACTTGTGAACCTTAGAAAATTCAAACATTATAAAGGACAGTTACCAGTTACATTTTTAGCATGGTGTATCCTTCCACCAACAGTGAAGTACACTACCTAACCTTACACATATTCTGACTTGATACTGCTTAACTTACTCTGCAATTTCTGTCTGTTTCACACAGGAACTCCTCAGCTGCTGAATGTGCATTACTCTTCTTGCCTAAACACTCACATTTACTGGCAATATTAATTTCTATTAGGACTGCATTTACATTTGTCATTCTACTGTTATATGCTTGACACTTTCTTATAAATGTTTGAACAGCAGACGTGACACAATACAAGGAGCAGTTTTTGCTTTAATTACCCAGAATAGATTATTCTTTCTTACCTTTACAAAGTCTTATTTGTTAAATACCGCATTTCATGTCAAGCTAAATAGCTTCTAGCCTATGACCGAGATTAATGTATTACAGATTTTGCTGTTAACTAGTGTGACCAGTTTTCTGCAGCATAATTAACAATGCTTGCAATATTAACAAATAAAGCTATAATAGCTGTTTTACTATATTTTCCTATTACAGTTTACCAACAATAATGTTCCAGACAATTTTCTTAGGATATAAATACCTGCTTATGCTTAAGTGAAACACACATTTTACAACAGTAGGAAGAATTATTAATTTTACCAGTACAGCGTAAAAATTAATTAACTAACTAAACACAAAGAAGATCACAGTTTTACTATTCTGCCAACATACTGAGAATTGATCTATCCTTGCCTTTTTTGGGAAACATAAATATCTCCCTTTCTTCTGCAACACATTAGCTCTGTGACAAATTACATTGACAACTGATAGTTAAAATGATTATAACCAAAATCTTGATAACAGAGACTCCACAAAAGCTCATTAAATAGATACTTTTGTCAGGGTGTTCAGACTAACTCTACTGAACTTTTCTGCATTCCATGAACTAGTTACAATGGATCACATATTATATTGCCAAGATTATCTGTTTTTTTCCCCACTACAAATAAACTGAGTTAAGTATATATTTGTTGAATGTTGTTTCGCTGCTTTCAGGCAGTCATACATCTTGCCCGTACAATTAATTTTATATTCTTTTGACCCTCTCAGGCTCCATTTAAAATATGCAACAAGCAAAGGCAGGTAACTTTTCTTGTCTGTAGCACATGCTTGATTCTGTACATAAGCCTAACATATGTTCGCTTACAAAAGCTGGAATTCCAGCTCAAGTATGTGCTTGTACTTACTAAATCTCTTCTTCCAGCAACATGTGTAACTTCATCTAACCATATTTGTGGCAGCCACATCTGGAATGAAATACTATCCTGTCTCTAATTTTTATGCCTTTAAGGCGTGTTGCCAAAACATTTCAGAAAGCAAAGCAGCGTTGATTTAGTGACTAAATCTCTGAATGCTGAATCTTAAACTTAAATACATATATATGTATTGCCTTTTTTACCTAGAGTATTTAATTGGGTGCAAAAAGCTCTCTTCATACAGAGGCCTGGGGAGAAAATCTCCACACAATCCTTAGATACAAGTACACTGTAAAACATTTTAACGTAATAAAAGCAAAATTTACAGAGATAGTATATAGCAGAATGCGGGAAGAAATTACAAAAATCAACAGCAGTTATTAGAGTTATACATATGTGAATTTAGGAAAAATATTTCTTACATGCAACAGATATATAGATATACAGACGCACACATATGCATGTACATGCACATGCGCACCCGCGCGCGCGCGCGCGCGCACACACACACACACACACACACACAAAGAGAATACATTTATAAATAAACATATATGTCTGTGAGTTTTCTGCTCCTCTTTTAATATACTGTTACTTATTTTTCAGGATCTCTGAACTGCACAGAAATGTTAAGTTTCTGAGTTATGACAGATTCTTCATATCAAATCTGAAATTGCCTGATCCAGCTATGTTGCACAGATAATTTATACTGGAGGGATTTGGGGAGCTGACATAATGGTTAAGGTGTTTCTCTCACAGACAGAAAGCACAGAGTTTGATTCTCACATTTGAAGAAAATCGTCTAGGCTTAAATGGTCTCCCAGGGCAGCTAGCCTAAAACTTCATTATGAGCCTGTGAGCTAGTCTGAGACTGACTAGTAACCTGTGCACTGAAGGAGCTGGCAAGGTGGGATGGAAGAGAACAGCCATTGTCAGTTGGCCCATCATGAAAGGAGGAATGTAATCTACCCTTTTGCAATGCCATCCCATTTTATATGGATATATATGTGGCCTGCATTACAACTAGTCGAGTATGTGCTCTTTGTACTTCCATGCGCTAATCATTGCTGCCTTCATCAGCATGTGTACAAAAATGAGCATATGCATGGGGAATGCCTTGTAGGCCTTTACTATAGTGACTATCCTTGTCTGTTGTTGAGGAAATGGTTAGGGACTACTTTAAACTCTCCTAGGTGCTGCTTCACGGACAATGCAGCTTTACTGGAGGAGTTGATTATTTTCCATTCTTGAAAACAACTTAGCTTATCTGAAACCATCCAGTATAGTACTGTATTGTGATTTATTGTTTAAATGCTTGGTAGCAAATGTTTTATTTTGATTTATATTTTATGTTTTACCTCTGATTTTTTTACTGTGTTTTTTAAAGAAAGGAATACATTTCATGCAGGCATACTCCAGCCCTCCCAAGATGCTAGCAAGCTGTATGTTCATGCAAACTATAGATTGGACACTCCAAAGCTTATCTAAAACCATCCAATATTGTATTGCGATTTATTATGTAAATGCTTGATAGGAAAAGCTTTATTTTGATTTGTATATTTTTTTACCTCAGATTTTTACTAATTTTGTAAAAGCTCTATATTCATTTTTTTTACCTGTGATATGTACTTCTGTTAGACAAAGGGGGTAGACTTTAGGCAGGTACCTTCTAACCCTCCCAAACAGCCTAGCTAATTATATCCACATCTGTGAGCAATAACGAGCACATGCGATTGCACATGTCCGCGTGTGATGCAAAGGACATCCAGTATTTTAGTGAGACTGACAAAACTGTCACTGTAGGCCAGAAGAACTACTTTATGAATTATTTACATTTGTAAATGGTTAGAATAGTATACTTAATTTAATACTTATTCATTTTCATATTGTTTGTGCATTTTCCTCACACAGTTAAACTTATATTGCTAGTTGTCTCAATGTCTCTTAATTCTCTGTTTACATATTTTGGTATTTTTTTCTTTTAAAAATTTTTAATTGTTGTAGTTGAGAATGGATTTTTTAAATGAGTATGCCGTTAACGATTTGTTAAGCATTAAGTATCTCCTCCAGTATATTAAATGCTGCGTGTGCATAAAGGTACCACAATGATAGCACTGGAGAGTTGAGCCTATCATGTCAACAGTTGGATGATTTGTTTACGCCTACCGACACTAAATCTTGACTTACTGGAGATAGTTGTACTTGTGGAAATGACACAGCTTGGAAAATTATTGCTATGTATATTAATGACTGAGCTGATGAGATAAATAATACTATGACAAAGTGCAAGTAGAACACATTCAGACATTTAGGAAAAGAAGTGTCCTCTGCTAGTAAAGATCACTCAACTCCTATTAAATAAGATACTACACACAAGTTTGGAATTCAGGATACGAACATAAAGCAATATGAGGATTCAGAGCATGTAGAAGAAAAAAAAAGAAAGAAAGTCAGATGTTCACAACAAATAACTAGGAAGAACAACACCTTATCAAATCTCTGTAATGCGCACAGAAAAGTTACCAAACCAAGGGATACTACTTTGACATTCAAATATCCAGATTTTGTGGAATGCTAACATTTTTCAATCCCAAAGCATTCAGTCTATGGAAAATGACATCCTTGCTTCAACAGAGAAGGTAACAAAAGAAGTAAGGGGCAGGCTTAAAGGAAGAAATACAAACTGAACTTGGAAGAATTAAAGAGCAATACACTAACAAAAACAAGGAGAAAGACTGAAACTGATAATGAATTACAGGCTATGGAAGTACAAAGACACTTATTTGAGAACTGTATGCTTGCAAATTATGTAGATGGTGTACAAAAAGTGAGATTATTAAGATGAATAGTGATGAAGATTATTCCTTGGTAAGAAATGAAAGAGCAGGCATTATCAAATTAGTGGAGGGAGAGTCTTCAGATCTTGTCAGAAAATGGTATACTACTAACTGTAGATTATGGTGTTAAAGAATCTGATACATTTGCAGAGAGGATATTGAACATCAAATAACTAAGTTTGCCAGTCGCAAAAATACAGGATATGGTTTGGGCCTTGGAATGCCTTAAGCTAAGGAAGTTATGGTGCTCTTATTATTCAAGATTGTTCAAATAATTTCATTGTTAAGGACTCAGTTGCTGTTAGTAGAGAACTTACTGCCCTCTTAGATAATACAGCTTGTTCAGGTGTTTGGAAATATTAACATATTTTCCACAGGTTAATATAGAAAGTATAGCCAGGTCAATGCAAATGTAAATATTTTTTTGAGATAAATACCTCCATTAAGAAAATGTATGCCCCATTTAAAAAATCAAATTGTGTAGAATACACATGCTTAGTTTTGGGCACCCATGTACTAACACAGGATGGAGTCTACGTATCAAAGCAGAGGAAGAACATTTTTGCTGACGATATACTGCAATAGTTGACTGACAGAAGACAGAATTCTTGCTAAGGCAGAAATGTAACAGTTCCCCGGTAGCAATATTTGATTTATCTGTGTTAAATATGAATACATCTTTTATTGAATATTTGATGCATTAAAATAATATTGATATTCTTACTATTTTTGAAACATGATTAAAGAAGAATAATTAGAAACCAGATCTATCCGAGTTTAAATGTTTTTCTTCTGTAAAGTCATTCTAACAAAGAAAAAATCAGGGAAGGTGTTATAATAAGGACTAAAAATTGCTATGAAACCTCTGATTATTACATCTTTGATGATAATACCAATACTATAGATTGCGTAACTGCAACAACCCTGAAACAGATGACAATTGTTGGAGCGTATAAACCACCAAAGTCAAATGTCGATGACCTAAAGTCATTTCTTGCATGAAGCAGAGTAGGGAAAATCATAATAGCTGGGCACTTAACTTTATAAGTAATAGACTGGAATAATATTATTTCTACAAAATTTGTAAGGAATTATTTACCACATATATTCATGAATGACAGCTGCTACAAGTTGTAAACAGAACTACCAGGGAATTGAACATACTGGAAATTATCTGTGTTCCTAATGTGATAATTCTTACTTCATGTCAAGTTTTATCACATTTGACATGCATTAGTCATAGGGATATAAAAGTTAAACTACTGCTAGATAATTTTGCCAAACTGAAATCTAACGCCAGTGCATAGAAAACTAATAATCAAATCTCAATAAATAAATAAATAACAAATAAGATGGACGTAAAGCAGTTACAATGTAAAACTAATGGGTAGTGATGTGATCAGTGGAATGATAGCAGGAATGGTGTGACAAGTTTTGAACAAGGTATTGAATGAAAATGTAATTAAAGAGAATAAATTAAAATTAAAAAAAAAATCTTTAACATCAGGATTTAAGCACACAAGGTGAGGAGTATATATTTCTATAAGAACAAGATATTTAATTGTGATAAGAGATAAGAAATATAAGAAATTGGAATTAGGTTAAGCCATAACTTTGAAAACAAAAATAATCACACCTGACAAAAACATTAAACATAGGTCTGGACTCCAGATTACATAAACTACACAAAATTTAACAGTTTAGCTTAAGGTTTGCTGCAAGCAAAGTTAAATGCAAATGTGCCCCAGTCTAATGAGCAGATTTCAGTAAAATGCAGACACAACAAATAATCTGCAACATAAATGTAACTATAAACAGGTATGGCAAAACTGAATTACAAAGAAAAGTCATATTTAAACTGATTGTATGTGCACTACCAATGCACATGTGTTGAAGGTATACAAACTCAATGGAACATGTCAGTAGTATGTGAAAAAACAATCAGCAATAGTCTTGAAAATTGACAAATACCAAGAATATTTTACAGATGTCATTGTAAATCACAGAAGCACATATATAACCACACCTGTTTTCAGTTCTGGAGTTCATTTTAATCTGCAAAAATTCTAATAAAAGGTTAATCAATTAAGGTGAAATGGCAATCACGATCAAATGAGCAATGCTAGCAGTAGCTAACAATGCTTCCAAGACATGTTTGGGGAACACATGTAACACACACACTCAATGGCATTGGGTGATAACAAAGTAGATGTGAGGTGAGGATGAAGAAGACGGGCACAAAAGAGGAATGGTGGAATAGGAAAGTCAGAGGGGCATGGACATTTTTTTTGGCAGAATAGAAGGTATGGAAAAGACATGGAAACAGGAGGCTGGATAAAGTATGGGCACAAACATTTAACAAGTATCGCAAGACATGACAGACAAAGGTTAGTAATTTAATAAAAGATAGGTAAGGTACACAGAAAGCACACAAATGGACTGTCCAACCCAATATCATATTCACGGGTGACTTTAATTAATTACCCCACTATTAACTGGGATCCTATATGACATCAAACGTACATGCACAGAGATTCCTGGATTTTGTAAACACAAACTCCCTGGACCAGATAGTCAGTACACCAACCAGGGGTGCAACCATACTGGATCTGGCCCTCACTATTAAGTGAGAGCACTGCACACCCCCTACTGTAATGCCTTCTCTGGTAAAGTCAGACCAAAAAATTGTCTTTGAAGTAAAAATAAAATCTGGATTCCCCAGATAAACTGGGAATACTCAGGAACTATTCTAAGGCTAACCTCCTGCTATTACATGAGAACCTGGCAAAAATTCAAGCCCCTATAAACCCTGAGAACACTTCTCCGTATGCAGAACTGTTGACAGAAACCTTGTACAAGCATGTTAATAGCTGCATAGAGGCAGCTGTACTGACTAGGAAGAAGTACAGAACTAATTCAAAAAACAAGCCACCTTGGTGGACTCACAAAATCAATTGGATGTATAACAGAAAGAAGAAAATCATTGCAAAAATTAGGAGATGCAGCACCCAGCAGGATAAAAGCACTCTCATCAAACTAAACAAACAACTCAGAGGACAAATAAAGTTTGCCAAAGCCACATTTGAGGTAAGTTTGGCCTCCCAGGCCAAGGACAACCACAAAGCATTCTTTAGCTATGTCCGCAACCTCAAAGGCAATACACAATTAAGTGCAGAGCTCATTGTAAATGGTGCCACCTATACTGAGCCAGAAAATATAGCAAACCTCCTGGCTGATAAATTTAGCTCCAACTTTACTCATCTCTCCCCCTCAGCCTTCCCTCAGGAAATATCATCAAATATAACTCCCTCTACTATCACTAAGGAACAGGTCCTTAATGGTCTCTCTAATACCAAGAACACTGCATCAATGGTCCCTGACAATATCCCAGGATGCCTTCTAAACAGCATGAAACATGACCTATCAGAGCCTCTTGAATTACTATTTAACTGTAGCCTCCAAACAGACTTTGTGCCTCATGAATTTAGAAAAGTGACAGTCATCCCTTTGCATATAGGTGGGCCATCTACAGACCCTGGAAACTACAGGCCCATAAGTCTCACTAGTCTTATATGTAAAGTCATGGAAAGAATTATCATGGAGATGATCAGCAGAGATATAATAAACCTCCAGATACTGAACCCAACCCGGTTTGGTTTCATCAAGGGCAGATCATGCTAACTCAACCTGGTGGACATGTTTGAGAAGGTCATCAAAGCAATGTATGAGGGCAAAATTGTTCACACTAGCTACCTTGACCTGGTCAGGCATTTGACACAATACCCCACTCAGGCATTATTGACAAATTCAGAAGGTTAGGTACAAACCCATATGCCACCTGATGGATAGCCAAATGGCTCACAAACAGAACCAAGAAAGTTAGAACTGGGGAGTCCACCTCTACAAAGTGGCCAATCACAAGGGGAGTCCCTCAGGGATCAGTCCTTGGGCCGCTCCTTTTTGGCATTTACTACTCAGAAGTCAAGGCCAATGTCAATGGTCTCTGGCTGTCTACTTTTGCAGATGATTGCAAATTAGGAGCTGTCATTGAATCTCATAGTGACACAAATGTTCTCCTGGAGGGGCTAACACAGACAAACAACTGGTGTCAGAGCCATGGACTAAAACTAAATCCCTAGAAATGCATAATAGCATTCCTTGGGAAGTCATCCATCCCTGGTAACTATCATATTGACAACACACCCCTTAGAGCTGACCCAGTAGTCAGGACTTAGGGACACACATAGATAGTAATCTAGCCTTTGATCATCACGTGTCTACAGTGGTGAGGAAATCATTCGATGTTGCGCAACCTATAGACAAAGGTATGGCATCTAAGTCCAAGGAAGTCATTGTTCCACTGTATTCGGCATTCATCACACCTATCATTAAGTACAATGCTCCCTTTGGTATGTACCTAACCAGGCATATCCAACAACTGGAATATCCACAGAGGTTCCTCACAAAAAGAATACAAGGAGCAAGTGATATGTCCTGTGCTGACTACCTCAAGGCCTTATCCCTGTATTCTGTCTCCTACAGGCTTTTGAGGGGAGATCTATGCCTGGCATACAAGGCATTGTCAGACCCCACTCTGATGAACCTCCTGCATATCCACAAAACAAACAGTACCAGAATTGCTCATTCTAAAGACCTTGCCTGTATTATAAATAAGACCTGCTGGAGAGCTAGGTATGTATCCCAGGGCTACCCTGTCTATGGAACAGGCTCCCCATCCATGTGAAGCAGAGTTCCTCCCTACCCCAATTCAAGTGCAACTTGGACAATTGGATAGGAAACTGGAAATTCATCCCTGGTTTGGCACCTATGTCTCTAATGCAAACAAGTAACTTGTAAATGGTTCATATTCTAGGCCCATGCTTAGACTTATCAAAGGTATCAGAACTTGTCAGAGATTTGGGATACATGGATAGATTTAAAAAGGTCCTTATGGTTGTTAGCCTAGTCAACACCTATGAACCTATGAACAAAACAGGTTAAGGAAAGATGACAAACAGGGTAGATGCATCCAGCCATGGGTCACCTCAAGAATACATTATGTACCAATGCACAAAACAGTGCTGAGATGTTGCAAACTGTGTATCAGTCATACCCAAAGGAGTACACTTCATAGGGCATGCTGGCATTGCAGTATACATTGGGCATCAAGCATCATTACCCACTAGGCTGTCAGCAGTACAAATGTAAGACATGCAACAGCAAGGCTGATCAAATTCAGTGAAGGAAATGCAGAAGCAGAAGTGTGAAGGGAAGATTAGAACCTCCAACTGTGCGTGCAATAAGCAAACAGCTAAAAACAGTGCCAAGCAGCAGTACTGCAACAAAAAAGCATGTGTGTGTGTGTGTTTGTGTGTGTGTGTGTGTGTGTGTGTGTGTGTGTGTGTGTGTGTGTGTGTGTGTGTGTGTGTGTGTGTGTGTGTGTAATAGACCAATAAGTATTCACACTACTAGGCTATGGCAAATGAGATCCACATGTCAAAGAAGACATTCCATGCCAAAGGCAACACAGATTGTGTTCAGGTATGCAATGTAGAGGTTTGACATGAAATGACCTCACATAAGCCAAATATGAAGAAGGCTTATCACTCATACCCACATCACTGACATAAAATTTGAAGCAATTGGTAATACGTATACATTCTAAAATATCATATGAATTGTGATGTCCCCACTCTGGGGTAGTAATCAAGGAGCCTGAATCCTCACCACTGACACTGGAGAGGGATGTTTGCTTGGAATACGAATGGATATACTCAGTATTTCCAGATGCAGACCTCTCTGCATCAAGCACAATTTCCCTTAAAAGCACGCAGAGAGCACAGCCAACCCGGGGTCTGGATTTCTGTATATCTGTCTCATTCCAGGGCTCCAATAAGGCCTAGTACAGCTATAGGATTAAGTCCTCAGCTGGGTGTCCAAGCTAAGTCATCCAACACCCTTTATGTGAAACCAGTGCTTTGTGTCCCTTTTCCAAATAGATGACACACACACACACACACACACACACACACACACACACACACACACACACACACACACACACACACACACACACACACCTGGGAAAAGCTGGCACAGATTTACCTGCTGTGCCGCCATCTGCCTAGACTGTAAGGTAGTTCTCACTGTTGCTAGACACTACAAAGCTAGCTACCTAAGTCTCCTGCAAGGGTACCCAGTTATACTGAATGAAATTAATATTAATACAAATGGTAATGTTGACCAAACAGCCAGGCTTCAGGAGTGACCACAGTGTCACCAATAGATATAAGTACTCTCAAAGGTTAACATATTCTCTAAAGGACCAGCCACAATGAAAAAGTTTAAATATTTTTAATAATACATAATAAAAATATGAAAATATGAAATATCCATTTACAGTAAATGGTTTACCTTTGAAATGTTGAAAATCATGTTGAACGGCCCATTTGTGAACCGAAATGCAGAATTCTGGATGTCGAACGTCACCGAAGTTCGAAACTCAGCAAATCGAACAGCAGATTTGCTGAGTTTCAAACTTCAATGTCGAACACACAATATAATGTAGGGGGCAAGTCCACCTGCATCCCACACCCCCCTACTTTAATTTTCTAGCTCCGAGATCGCACTACAGTGGGGAAAAAGTCCATTTCCCGATCCCCACTATAATACAATCCGCACCCAAAATGCAGAATCTGCAATGAGAAAATGTCACTCCCCTGGATTCACGAATCCTCCGTGTAAGGCTAAATAAGTCTTACTCAGAAACTGCAGTTGAAGAGTATGACGTCAGCATGCCATGCATATTCATGAGGGCACTCTGACTCCACTCCAAGTCTAACACGGACCGTGCAGGAAGGCAGGGGGCATGTCTGACTGCCGAGCAGTCCAAAGGTCCACGCCCCTGCAAGTGTTTGAATTGTGAAATGTCAACACACATGAGCGAGTCTGCTCAAATGTCTACATACCCAACACTACACTCCCTCACATTGTATACCCCCATTACAGTTATAAAATGTAAAACTTTTAATTTTTTTCTTATAATTCCCGATATAGCTGCCCATATTTGCACCTGTTTGCGCGGGTGTGCCCATTGCTTAGCTGCAATTAACAATTTCGACATTGAAAAGCATAATAAGAAATGTTTATGCCAATTAATCCAAATAGCAATAGCGTAGTGGTAGAGCCTTCGCGCAAAGAGGAGGCATTCACGGTTTGAGTCCCACCACTCCCCTTTCTATTTTATGTTTTAAATTAGTATATGAAATAATTCCTGACATATGTGAATAAAATTTTACTAAAAAGCATTGAAATGGCCTATGTATCAGTGAACAAAATGTATATATATATATATATATATATATATATATATATATATATATATAAATGTAAGAAGGATCTTGACATATAAATGCCCGTAGCTAAGCAGCGCTTGACCCAGCACAATATAGTTGCCCTTAGTTAAGCAGAACTTTACTCAGTGCATTATAGTTGCCCATAGTTAAGCAGTGCTTTATCCAGCGCAATATAGTTGTCCATAGCTAAGCAGTGCTTTACCCAGTGCAATAAGTTTGCACGGAGCTGCGGACCATGCTAACCAGTGCACCATAGGGCAACATGGAGCAACGTAGAGCAAAGTTGCCTAAACACAGCCACACCCCCTAGCCTGTCTGGATAGTAGTAAAATAAAAAGTAATAACAAGGTTCGAACCCGGGACACTGTGCACCATAATCAAAGCACTGAACCACTAAGCCACGGCAGCTTGAGATAAACATCCACTGTTAACATACATATACTTATAAATGGTAGATTAACCATTGCTAAGCAGGTCTGCAGTCAACCGAGAATTTTCAAAAACGGCCAATCACAAAAAAGTGTGGGAAATGCGGCATATTTAAACTCCATAGGCGGGAATACTCGCCATAACTGATTGCAGCTCCCATCTGCAGTTAGAATGGCTGGAGAGAGTACTCGATTTCGAGCGCAAAGCTGGGGCATCGAGGAGTCAAAATACATGGTTTGGCTCCTTGTCCACCGTCATGAGTCAAGACTCCTGCAGGGCCAGTTCCAAGGGATGGAGTACAAAGCAGAGGCTTGGAACTGGTTAGCTCATGATCTCACCAGTGCCACAGGCGTCCCTCGGACTGGTGAGCAGGTCCGTCACCACCATGCAGACCTGAAGAGATGGAAGCAGGACCTACTGAACCAATGGATACAGGAGGCCCGTGACATGCAAGATGCCCCACTACTGAGTAGGTAGCCATGGAATGCAGTATGTAAGACATGCTAATTTAGTCTATATAATGGATAGGTATGTCTCATTATCCCTTCATTTACTTCACAGCTGCAGGTGTCCGTGCTGCGAATCAGCAAGCCTATGCAGATAGGCTGCTAAGGCTGCGCCACCAGGCAGGTTAGTAATTATTCTGCATGTATTGTTATATAAAATAGGTGAGAGAGCCTGAAAAAAAGTGTTGTAGCCCAATAATACAGCCATAAAATGCCCTGAATAAATCTTCTGCATGTACTGTTATATAAAATAAGTCAGAAAGCCAGAAAAAGTGTAGTAACCCATTAATAAAGGTAAAATAAGTCCAGAATAATATCTCTGCATGTACTGTCATATAAAATAAGTGAGCGAGCCTGAAAAAGAGTGTTGTAACCTATTAATAAAGGTATATGTCTTGAATAAGTCTTCTGTATGCACTGTAATATCAAATAAAGGAGAGAGCCTGTAGAAAAGTGTGTAATGTAATTAATAAAGGTATAATACTTGGAGTGTGTCTGTGTCACTTACTTTGAAATGTTGTTGTACCCTTGCATTATATAAATAGTACTGTTGTATTAAATGCTGTCAACCCACAGTTCGGCAGTCCCATATAAAGTGGATGAAGGAAATGCCAGTAGCTGTGAAGCATATGTACAGTCCTCAACAGTCGGTTAATGGCTGGCATGCATAGGTAAATCTGGCACACGAGTAGCTTGTTAATGTGTTCCTCAGAAATGTGAGTGTGCTACATGAAATGTAGGGTTCTGTAGAAATTTAACTGAAAATGTCACGTGAACACAACCAGATATGTAGATATATACATATAAATAAAATATATAACTATGTAGCAGTAACATCTGCATCTTGGACAGTTAGTATGTCAGATATAGGTCAGGTATATAATGAACTAGCCAAACCCATTACACAACCTAATGCATGTTGCCTAGTGTAATAATACATGTAGGGATATACACCTGCAGTCAATAGGAATGTAGTGTAGACTAAAAGTACTTATAAGATGTTAATGGAGGTTTCTTTTTACACCCTACGGTATGTGCATAAACAATGCAATTCCACACCTCAATGGGTATGTCTAATCTCAAATGTCCTCATATGTCCTATTCTATAAATATCTGCATTTACTTTGATGCATGTGCCCTGTTCAAACACCACAATCTTGGTGGCCTGTTGCCACCAATCATCCCTGAATGCTATTGTAATGTCCACTGTCATTCAATATATGCATGTGTTATGCTTGCTGTTCAACTGTTGGAACCCTGGTGTGTTGGGTTAATGGGAATATTACTGCATGCTGTTACAACTAATTTGGAATGCTGTTGCCTATGTTGTAATTAAACACACCTAATCACAGAATGTATAGGAAGGCCGATCCCAGTGGACCCACCTGTCCCTCCTCGGCTGGTGATTGCACCTGGCACCAGCAGGTCCAGTGCCCAGCTCGGGCTCCCCTCCTCCATTAGTCCTGTGCCACCTTTGGGTGGAAGTGCTGCAGGGGATGGGGCTTGTCCCCCTGTGCAAGCGTGGACAGAGAAAGGCCACCTGTCACCCTCCGAAGGGTCCGGGTTGTGGTGCGTAGGAAGATCCAGCGTTTAGTCGCTGATCCCCTATGCCAGCTCGAGGCGAGAGTGGTGCGACTCATGGGTAGGCCTGCCCCTCCTACACAGCCCCCAGCACAGCCACCCTCGGGACTGTGAAGGTGCAGTGGTGACTGCCCATGGGTGGGGAGCTCAGTTCCACTGTTACCATCTGTGGGCTCATGGGCTTGTGATTTCCAAACATCCGTCCTCGTCAATTGTGTTCACCCTCCCCATGTGTCATACTCCGCCCCTGTATGAGTCTTGTTTGTCTTGTCTGTTTACCTCCCCAACCTACCTCAACAAATATACCTACTTCCTCTACCTCACATTCCACTCTCACCTGAAAAAAAAAAGAAAAAGAAGGGCAATCTGTTCCCACAAAAAAATTACGCCCCATACATAGCTGCCCATTTCGCACACATGTCCGCTGGACATGTAAACTGATAATTATAACTGGCAGTACAACATACTTTGTTGTCCTCACCCCTCTCTCAGGCATGGAAGGTTTCAAATTTCACTCCAAATATGTAACATATGCACAGCTGTTGCTGGTAAAGAAATGGGCAGCTATGGACCTTTCCTACACCTGTCCTGCACATCCCGAGCTGGTTTCCCTACTGTCTTTCCATCTTTTTGTCCCCTTTTTCACCACTTTCCTATCTCCCCATTTTCTTTTCTTTCAAAGAAATTAGCGCGGAGGTTAGCGGGAGTAAGCACTTTTAAGACATAGTTAGCAGGTTTGAGCGAGTGTGCGCATGTGTGCACTTAGCTAAGCATCGCTAAGCATCGTACAAACTCCCACAAACCTGCTTACAACTGTTTAAAAGTGCCTTAGTCACTCTGTATGTCAGGGCCATTGTTCTGATCAGCAGCAAAATAAAACACCTCTGTCAGTCTTGACACCCCAGACCTTGGACACACTAGACTGCATGAGGTACCACTAAGCCACAGCAGATATACAATAACTTGGTGCTGAAATAAATATATCATGCAATACAATGAGTGAATGCAAAGGAAAAATAGGAAGGCCATAACACAAAGCTTGTTCTCTGGATCTTTACCAGCAATTGCTGTGGAATTGCATTACATGACTGTGATAAGAGAAGCAGCCATTCTAGCAGCAGATAATGTTATAGAGGCACTTTACACCCCCCACACAATATCATAGCAGGACAAACACTGACATATCTGATTAGGGCAGAGGCCATACTTCCTAATAAAGGTGGGGTATTACACAATGAATAATGACAATAATAACAGTAGACACCACTTGTACTTCATAAAAGGTGTACTAATCCATATGCACTGCATCACTCAAGTCTACACTTACTGTCCCTATTAGTTGGAAGGTGTACGTCACTTTTAACTACCTATCCCTGACTCCATGCAAATATGTATCTGAGTGTTTCATAGGCCTGGCAAAGGCACAAACATACAGGCATATCAGCTTTCCTGCTGTCACACACTCTGCAAATAGCTTTGGGAGGACTTCCACAAGCATACCCTTATGTAGGAGTACAACACAGAACTACCAAAGGATGTAGCCATGTACTGGTAGCAACTGACTGTAACAATGCCATTGTACCAGTGCTGAAAACAGTTGTGGGTTGCACAGACAAATAATAACAGGCTGACATCTGGCTACCATCTGGATAGGTTCACAGTTGGGAACTATGCAGACAGACCACCTGCCTTGATAAACTAACAGGTACACACCAATCATTTAAGTCCAGTAAGATAACACTCACAGAATAATAAATAATGGTCTCTGTATGTCTGCATCCCCCCCCCAATTTTTAAATATACATGTGTGTTTATGGTCTACCAAGAATGTAGGTAGGCATACTCAGTACTGGAATTGTCCAGTTTTCCTGAGAATCCTGTGCTAATGTCAACAAGAAAAAACACAAACTCTGCAGAAGTGAGTACATCAATATGCACAGTATAACAGTTCACAAACAGTTCCTGTGCCAAAAGAATACTTCTCAATAACTAATTTTGTATGGCAGTTAATTATATAAGTAGAAAAGAAACTACATACTCACATATATCTTGTGTAAGCATTTGTAGGGGTGAGTTAAACTCTACACTGATAGCTCTGTACTGGAAGTGGCAACAGTCAGGTCTGAGTACAACATGTACATCACTGTCTACACCTCTAGCTTCAGATATAAGAAGTATACCAACCTTCTGACTTAAACAACAGTAGTGTCCACAGCAAACAAGCATGGGCCCCACTCTGGAAATCTGAAAGAGCTACTCCTACAAAACTTAGCAATTTACAGCATTGGGTTGCTATGACAGTGAGTACTGCAATTACCACACTGCAGGCTGTATGCATTTACCAAATGCTGGATACCAATTGGTGCAGAGGGCATCACATGCACATGTGCAGATACCTATAAAAGCAGACTGTACTTGCTATCCCCACATGCAATTATTACATTGCACGTGTTATAGCATCTGTAAACCTGGAGAGGAGTAAAAAAAATATTACTTAATAATACAAAAATTTAATTAAGTAAAACAAATTGAATGAATTACTAACCAAAAATATTAATTAAGTAAAAAAAAAACTTAATAACCAAAATAATTAAGTAAAAGCAAACTTTACTTAATTAATACCAACAAAAATAAAATAAAAACTTGTCAAAACATACACAGACGGACCTGAAAGTGACAAACAGGTATGTAACAGATATGTGGTTACCGGCAAGTAGTAGATGTTTATGAAGAGTACTGTAAATACTTTGAAACATGCGTATGTGGCAGCAGTAGGTATGTACGCACTGATGCCATGCATGACTACTGCCATGGACAAATTAGTGTGTAGCTGTGTGCAGTGGGACATAACTGTGACATATGTAGCTCAGCATTAAATGTGAAACATCTGATCATCTCATCTATGCTCTGTACAGTACTGTGTATAATGGCTGTTTGTGGGAGTAGTGCAAACAGCTATATAAACCTGGATGTGACAGAGTAACACATGCATGATAGTCATAAAATGTGTAGCTTAGCATTGGCAACTGCTGTACCAGGCTAGTATAGTAATGTAGCATTAGCAGCTATAAATACCCCCTGTAATATTACTGTTATGCACACATGTGACAACTGTTCATGTTGTAGCAAGGCCCAACAGGTCATCAGTGAGGTCTGCGGACTTACAACAGTGTGGACCTTGTGTGTGTATGGCACACACATATGGAGAGATATTTATGTGTCAGATATATTAGCATCTTAACATGTGCATAGAGCAAGGGACATACTGCAACTGTTTGTGAAGGGTGGACATATATATGTTGGTGAAGGTTGTTATGTGCATATTTTTATGTAGGTTGTAGTGTGTGGCAAACAAGACAGCATACAGTGCTGGTATATAACATGTGGTGTTTAAACGCTGTGGGTATGATTTGTTAAGTTTCTAGTCTTCCAGACAGGGAGTCCTGCTAAAGATACATGGGCTGAGAATACCTTCAATGCATTCTGCACAAGACTGTGCAATAATATTACATAACTGTATCCCTCTCAACCGTTGCATAATTGATATTCTCACCATGAAAGGTGGACTGTATATGTGCCTATATGTAAATCTATATGCACACCAACGGATGTTTATACGTATACTCAACCTCAATGTTGTAAATGTATTGCCATCCCTTTTGTTAAAAACCCTGTACCCATGAACTACCACATAGGTGGTAGTCTACTCAACACCAAAAGTGTGATAAGAGACCACGGGACACAGTTGGACAGTAGTGTCCCTTTTGATAATCACGGTGCCACACTAGTCATATAAACTGTGAACAGTCCACATGTCATCAGAAAAGGTGTGTCATCCATGGAATAAGAGGTCAGTGTTCCACTCTACTCATCAGTCATAAAACCCATCATAGAGTACAATGGCCTTCTTGGTATGTACCTCAGAAGACATCTACAGCAACTGTAGATGCCAGGCACATACCTCACAAAGAGTATTACCAGACTCAAACAGATGCCCTATGCAGACTGTCTTATAAAACCACAGCTACACTGTGTCGCATACCGCCTACCCAGAGGCAACCTCTGCCTAACATACAAAGCTATGCCAAACCCACAGGTGTTGGACATGCTCCATGTAAACAGATCAAAATCCCTACAAGCTACACACTGTACTGATCTAAACCTTGTAACGTCAAAAAGCACAATATGCTGGAGTGGTAAATTCTCATCTCAGACACATACCATACTCTGGAACTAACTACCTATCAATAGCAAAGAAAGGTCATCATTAGCAGTCGTCATGAATAATCATGATGAATGGATGTGAGATAGGAAATACAACCCGGGAATCACCTCTGTGGCTCTGCATGACAGGGGCACATGAACTTAAATTACATGGGTGTTGAAGGGCAGGGTATCATATGGCTAGGCTTCTATAGGCCCTATGGCTAACAGCTTATTAGCTACCTAGGTCCTGATACACACACGCATGTACATGTTGCATTAATTGCTATGTGAGGTTGACTGAGTGTGATGGTGAATGTGTAGGTGAATGTGTCAACGTTGTGTATATATCATGGTATGTAGTGTTCTAGCTCTGATCCCCGCAAAAGATATGTATGCTATTGCTTGGCAGGAAAAGCAGTATGGCATATGGTATGACATAGTCCCATGGTGTTGACTGGAGTGTGCCATTGTAGGCTAAAGCAGTACATGTATGCTTATCGATTGTTAAAACTAGTGAATACAAATCCTGTATGAACTGTAGTACTACTTGAAGCTGTAGGCCTAAACAGCACAGTATGGTGTATATCCACATTGCTTGGAAACACTGTTTTCTTTGTTACCTGTAGTCCTCACACATTACATACCACAGGCATAAGGTTTTGTAAGTGCTGACACACAGTACTGTATGGTATACAGGTAAAGCTCATCTAGGTTGCCATACCTTTGTGTCTTGTAGGTATGTCTGATTTGTGTGTGGGTATGCCTGTAACATGGTCTTGGTTGTATGTGTGTTACAGAATATAAGTGCATATCTAGCAACATGTATAGTGTAGTACAGCAGTATTCCACCTATATTGATGAATGTGCACATATGTTACATAGGGGTTTGCTATCAACAAGTACTGTGGTGTACTGGTAGCACTGTAACTGTACTTTACAATCATTTCAATGGATGACATATATCTGTATGCATTAACTTCCTATATACCTCCTGTGGCTAGGTGGTACATTGTGTCACATACAGTGTGCCATGTACTGTTGTATAGTCTTACATAATGGTTTCACTTTGTTGCTGTGCAGAACATGGTTTAATATATAGAACGTGCCAGGCACTGTCAGGCAGTTGTTGGCTGAGCACTGATATGTGGTATTAAAAGTGTGTATCAACTGACAGCCAATAGGTTGCTATATATGGCATTTCATTGATATCTGTACTTTAGAATGTTAAGTGTGCCACATGACTTGCTCACAATTATTGTTTTTTTGTCTTCCAGGGACATGTCTCACCATCACAACCCTGCGTATTCCCCTGAAGAGGAGGAAATCATAATATCCACCCTAATACCACATCACACCCTACTGTTCTTCAGAACCAGCCAGGACCAGCATGAGTGCACTGCACTGTGTCAAGATGTTGTTCGTCGGTTTTATGACGTAGGTATGCATAAATGGACTTATGAGCAGGTACGCCATCACTGCAGTGATTTAATTAGGCATGTCCGGCAGCATGCCTCCGATGTCTGCAGACAACAGCTTGCCACAGGTGGTGGTGCAGCATTACATCCGCCCCTCACCAGAGTGGAAAAGCTGCTCCCCAGTGTGGTGGCTCCTGGCCAACCACTACAACAGACATGTGTCATCATGGAAGCCGGAGTCACCCAACAAGTTGACTCGGAGCGTGCAGGTAACATGGCATATCTGTAGACTACTGTTAGCTTGATTGTTAGAACATGCATATGTCAGATGTGTACTGTGTATTTAGAAGATGTGGAGCCTGGTGTTGTGCAATACTGATAATTTGGAACATAATCTGTATGCCTGTGACTGTCAACCATTGTACTACTGTAAAATTGCAAACTCACAGCAGCAATGCCATAGTTGTTGACACTGACAAACTGTCTCATATCCTTGTAGGTCCCTCTGGTGTGACAGCAAGACAGCAGACCCATGCTGATGAGTGTTCTACATTTAATATAGAAAATAACATGTGAATGTCATAGGTGAGTTGTAGGCCATATATACATGTAAAACACCTACACATAATGCATGCTCTGCATGTTTTCTGTGGGACTATGCACATCCCAGTAACATGAGTAGCTGCCTCAAACACATGCAATACACAGAGCATCCCAAACAATCATGGTACACTGTAGTGGACATTGTATAGGCAGTGTCAATACACATGCACACAACATACACCACTTTGTCATATGCAGTACGTGTTAATATGATAAACATGGCATATTTAGACACCTGCTGTAAGGTCAGACTCCAGTATCCCAAATGTCATCCACACAGCACACATACTATACTTGAGGGGTAGAGACCTATCATGGGGCAGTGTGACACTCTTCAACACACAACACATTCATGTTAGGCAATGCTCCCTATTGAACACCTTACATACCCATGTAACAACTGCCTGTGAAATGGTTAATGTAGCCACAGTGCTGCAGTTCAGGTACATCAAGATAGTTGTCAGTGTGGCACACATTAGTGGCCTTGAGTGACCACATGATGCTGCCTGATGATGGCTCATGGTACTACACTACATCCAGTTACAGTAACTACAGTACTACACATAGCATTCATTGCTATACACCTAACAGTTGTGTGCATCCAGCCATGGTATGTATACCTGTGAGTGATGGTGCACAGGACATTGAAAAGCATTTAATACTTGCACAGCAATGTTGTGTCCATGTACACATTGTGTTCCAGGGAGAGGCCAATCATTGAACAACACACATGCATCAAAGACATGTATACTGTTATTAACAAGGACTCTACACTCGCACTGCATGCTGTTGACCAACACACATCTTGCATGCTGACACATGTGATAGGACTCTTTGGCTTGTGATGCTGTACTCCACCATCAACCACTAATGGGTATGTTCTGGATTGCTGTTGGTGTGTGTGTGTGTGTGTGTGTGTGTGTGTGTGTCTACTTTAGTGAGTAGTATTTGTGTTCATGTGTTCATGTGTGCATGTGTGCATGTGTGCATGTGTTCATGTGTTCATGTGTGCCTGTGTGCATGTGTGCATGTGTTCATGTGTTCATGTGTGCATGTGTGCATGTACTCATGTGTTCATGTGCTTATGTGTGCATATGTGCAGGTGTGCATGTGTGCATGTGTGCATGTGTTCACGTGTGCATGTGTGCATGTGTTCATGTGTGCATGTGTGCATGTGTGCTAACATCATGTACAGATTGTAAAGTGTGTTTCTTGTCTTCCTCTCACAGGTGCTGAGGTTGTGTTGGTTGAGTGCAGCAGGGAATCTGAAGGCACTGCCACAAATAGTGGAAAAGATGATACATGTGTTGTGGCACAGGCAGGTTTGACAGGGTCTGTCATTGGGCTGCCAATCAACAGTACACAGCTTTCCACCCCTTCTATGCGCACATTCATACTGCCAATATATCCCTCATCACCAATGGCCTTAGCTGAGGGACAGCATACAGTAGGCATTGACCAGGATAGTGTGGTATCTATGGCACATGCATCCCTTCACAGCAGCCATACCCAGATTCCAGGAACGGTACCACATAGGCAGATGTCCAGGGGTTCTCATGGGAGCACTGCTGGTCATAATACCCCTGGCAGACGTGCCCCCACAGGTCTTACAACCTCAGGTAGGTTCCGGGCTGTAATGCAGGCACAGGCACGTATGGAACGGTACACCAGACAGGGACTAAGGGCGCAGAGGGCCCATAACACCGCTATCAATGACATTATCCGTGACCTTGCCGGTGCCGTCAGTAATTACACCGAGGTCATTGATAGACGTTGGGGGAAGACATTAGATGTCCTCCGCAATGTCATGTCCATGTGCCAGGACAGTGCAGGATGGCTGAGACATCGACGTGGACATATGCCAGCAACATCATCGGCTGGCAGTCATCGCGGACGACACACAAGTCACAGCCACTCCCGTAGAGGCAGCACCAGCCCCAGCAATGGTGGGGCTGGGCTGTCAATAGACCGTCATAGAAGACCATGTGCACGTGGCTCTGGGCAGTCCCAGCAGGGACATGGGTCCAGTTGACATCCCCCTGCCTCTGATGATAGTACCCAGTCTGGCTTAGTACCTGATACTGTCTGTGGCACCCCTGCCAGGCGCAAGTACTGTGTCTGCCATGGCCAGAGACGGTGATCTGTACAGCCTGGCAGGTGCAGTCTGTGGCTGTCCCACAACCTCCTGTATATGGCAGCCACATGGCGGAACTGTGTGCATGCAGACACATACACATAAACCAAACATCTAGGGCTAACAAATACACACACGCATTACATCAACATTGACCCATGCTGTACTGTTGTCCCTCACACATGCACACACACACACACACACACACACACACACACACACACACACACACACACATACATGTCGATTGGATGGGTCAATGTCGGGCTCTGGCAAACCAACAACACACCCTGTGCATATGATGAAACTATGCCACCTCTTGTCATCTGTAACACTGATGCAGGAACAGGCTTACATGGTGCTGATGCACAGGGTGACTTTATAGTAGTGTAACAATGTTATCATGTTGTCAACAGTAAAGTGTAATGATAGCCTTGTAGGTATATCTGAGCAGGCATGATGCATTAAAGCTATGATTATCAATGCAGTATTGTTTACACCAGTGTTAATTCCAAAAATGTATTGTCCGCCCATGTGCCACTTGGCTGATGTGTGTAGTTTTGGCAGCATGTGTTGGTGAGTGGACAGTACATGTGTGATGTGTGCAGTACAGATTTGCAGGTGTACATTTGTGAACATGGTGGAGGTGCACTGTCTGCATGTACGTGCATAGTGGACACATGGGAAGGGTGACATGCCCTGTATTACACAGTGTTAGCACTTCATAGTTTCTATTGGTGGCCAGTATGCATTTTACTACACATATCTTTTAACTTGGGTACACATGTGTGTATGACATGGTTTGACACTATGGTGTTGGTGATACTGTGACTATCTGTCATTGGTTTGCATTCTGGTAGTATACACAACCTCAACAGCTTGACTATAAACAATCGTTAGATGATGTCTTGACAACTGACACACAGATGTAGGAAACTCAGTAGCATTTGGATCCTTCCGGTACTATACTACACCAGTAACCAGTGGTATTGACAGCCACACATTCCTGGGACCACTCCTGTTTGGCATATAGCCCTCTTCGGTACAAGCAAACACACTAGGGATATGTCCGTCCACATCTGGAAATGCATACAGTGGCCTACAATGCATTCTCCAGATGAGACACTTATCCTCCACAAGGGTATCATACAGACAGATACCTGTTGTCCAACCCATGCTGTAAAGCTATAAGCCAACTATAGCATAGTCATCCATATTTACTAACCATAGTATCCCGACAGTACCACATAACATGTAGAACGGGTACCAATGTGTACATACAGCCAAGTGTTATATCATCTGTCCTTTGGTATTCACATTTCCAAAGGCATTCTGAAGTCTCTCAGTGTATCACATAAGCAATAAGGGGTCTGTATGCATATCCACAAAGTTGCTGTATACCTATAATGAATGTCCATTATTGACAGACTTTGTTGTGCTTGAACATGTCTGAAATATACCCTAGGCATGAACCCTCAGTCACACTATTCTATAGAAGCTGTCATGGGTGTGTGTGACACAGATGACCTAGGCCACAGATCACAACAGTGGCTGGCCTTGTCACAAACATACATATGTGACTGAAGGTCTGAGAAGCAGCAGCACAATCTGTCAAAGGTAACAGATGTATTCATGTAGAAAGAAGGCTTCACACCTATGAACTAATTGAGGTCACATGTACATATATGTATTTGTCACACAGATACCTGAAGTGTGCAATGCACATACTGTTGTTATACTGATATGTCATACAGTAGTAAAAGCAAAATCCACAACACATTGACCAACAGTGTTACACACACTCAGCAAGTGCAGGATTCAACCCCCTACCTAACTATGTTATGATACTAGAGAGACACACATTAACATGACTCGCTCTATGCTTTACTGGGAGGTTTTATTTCTCCTGCTATATTTGTAGGATGCTGACATCATCAGACTTGCCAAAGCGGAATATACCACTTTTAAGGTGTTTTCCTAGTCTCCAAAAAGGGCACGCCTCTCAAAGCAAATCACACAGAAACATACACCCCCCCACACACACACAGTCAGCAATTGCAGGATTCAAACCCCTATCTAACTATGTTATGATATTAAAGAGACATGCATTAACACAACATGCTATATGCTTTATTGGGAGCTTTCATTTCTCCTGCTATATTTGTAGGATGCTGACATCATCAGACTTGCCAAAGAGGAATATACCACTTTTAAGGTGTTTTCCTAGTCACCAAAAAGGGCGCTCCTCTCAAAGGAAATCACACAGAAACATACATCCCCCCACACACACACAGTCAGCAATTGCAGGATTCAAACCCCTACCTAACTATGTTATGATACTAGAAAGATACGCATTAACACGACACGCTATATGCTTTAGTGGGTGCTTTTATTTCTCCAGCTATATTTGTAGGATGCTGACATCATCAGACTAGACATGGTAATGTGTGTGCACTTTGTTTTATGCAATCCCAGGACTGAGCCATGGGGGACAGCAGGTGTTACCAGCTTGAGCAGAACTCCACAGTTCTTACCTTGTGTGATCTATCTGTGGCCCAGTTGCCAATCCATCAGATGACAATGCATATTTACGCACAGGTTGCTGATTTTGTGGATACGACATGTGTCTGGGATGTTGGAAAAGGGCTATTCAAAGTCTATGTGGGACGAGTGTAGCTCATTTCATTGATGTATGTCCTGGGTGGCTGCCTTGCAAACAGTCTAGCAGGTTTGGGAACCATGATCTGCCCGTGACCAAACCAAAGTTGGTAGGGATGTGTGTTTGTAGGCTTCCAATAGCTCTGTTTATGACTTCAATCATGATGGACTCCATGGCCTTGCAGATCAGACTACATAGGCTTATAAGACTATAGCTCCCATGGTCTGTTGTGCACCAACACTTGTGGAGTGTTCCATATGTTGCTGTAACCCATTCAACAGTTTCAGATCCTGTAGAGAGGGTGAGGCTCAATATACTGTTCAGGTGCAGGGTCTGTTTGTTCTGCAGTTCACATATGACACATATAGGGAAACAATGTAATCCAATTGATGCCATGTTTTCAGCTTTGGAAGGAGCTGTTTACCCATTCTACATGTTCTATCTCCTGGTATGATGATAGGGCCTTTTGTCAGTGGGAGGTGGGTATGTATGTATGGGCCTGTCTGACAGGATGTTGGCATTGTCAGTCATTTACAGTTGGCCCTGACTCAGGACATATATGAGTGTACATTGCTATTTATGACATAGCTGAAAGAAGTATCATGGTTCTCTATGGACTCATTCGCAGATAATTTTTCCATAACCTGGATTGGATAATGTTTGGAATGCACATTGTTTATTGATGATACTGATTGCAGTTTTTTTATCTTCTTTGCTTTTCCACTTTCTATGAACAACCTAAATATCTGTAGTACATATTTGATTATGACAGGGTTCAAATATATTATATATGTGTCTGTTGTCATATAACTGTGCACAAGGCAGGATTGGTGAATAGTGAGAGGTTCCTGGGTTAACACATGCAACTGCCAGATATGTGTGGCTGACTGCTGTACTCAGACATCGCCTAAGTGTGTGAGCATGCCCAGTTTGGCCTTTCAGTATGTTGTTGCCTGACATTTACCTCATTTATTCAAGTGTCTGAGCATGCCCAGTGTGACCTTTCAGTATGTTGCTGAAGTCCACTACATTTGTTGACGTGTGTGAACACGCCCAATATTAACATTTATACTATATGTGTGTTGAAAATCAAGTTGTATTCTTACACAGGGCTCACCTTTGTGTCATAACTCTACAGGGATTATGCTGTGCCTGCAGGGTTTCCATGAGACACTTTGCATAGACTTATCAACATTTCTTCATACAGGTTTACCAGTGAAATGTTGTCATAGTTTAGTGGTTCAGTACGGTGACTATAGTGCACAGTATCCTGAGTTTGAGGACTGTCACTGCTTTATATTTTCAAACTGTCAGACCAGACTGCTTAAGGACCAGTAAAGCAAATATGAGCATGTTTACCTGCTTTTGCTCAACTATGCCCAACTTTGAATGAACTTGCCCAACATTGCTCAACATTAACCAATATTGTTGAACGTTGCCCAATATTGCTCAACATTGCCCAAAGTTGTGCTACTTAGTGTGTGCAATTTTGTTTACATATATTAAATAGTGGAAAAAGCTGTTTAGCACTGCTTTATGTTGCTTAAAACATGGCAATCATGCCTCAGGTGGTGCTGCAGGGCTGCCTATGTCGGATGCACATAGTACACTCTCTATACATGTTTGAATACAGGTAGTGTCAAGTTAGGCATCCCTTTTACTATATGTGCGAGTCAGAGAGAGGTATAATTTCCAGGGTTCCTACTGAGCCAGTGTATGTGCTATGCATTGCCTCTTTGCCAAGGCCAAACATACTGGGCATGCCTCCTTCTGCCTACTGGGGCAGGCTCAGGTTGTTCCCCCTCCAAGTCACTCTCTGCCTGTGATGGCCTTGGCAATGGTGGGGGGATGTTTGGCCTGGCCCTATGCTGCGCCTGCTGCAGCTGTTTTTGCAGGATCATATTATATAGCATAGCACATACCATGACTATTTGGGTACATGTAGTTGGTGAGTACACCAAGGCTCCACCAGATGTGTCCAGGCACCGGAACCGTGACTTGAGCAGCCCAAACACATGCTCAATTACATTTCGTGTTTGTGCGTGCGTCTCATTATGGCATTCCTGTTCAGGTATGTGTGCATTTCTGATGGGTGTCATCAGCCACGGCTCCAGTGCATATCCAGCATCCTCCACTAGGTGACCATGAGGGATGTCCCTATTAGCAAATGTCTGGTACAGCTGTGTCAGATGCCAGATATGGGAATCATGGTAGCTTCCAGTGCAGCCAGCACACACATATTCATTATTATGCCCTGGGCATCACACATGACCTGGCAGTTGATGGAGGGGAAGCCCTTGTGGTTAAAGTAGGCCCTACCCCGCTCGCCAGCTGGTGCTTTGATGTGTATGTGCGTGCAGTCTATTGTACCCACTACCTCAGGGTATTCCGCTATTTGCTGGAAAAGACGCATATTGCTGGCCAATACCTCACGGGAATTGGGGAAATATACATGATCACCGACATGTGCTGACATGGCATTCAGGAACTGGTGCAGTACCCTGGATGCTGATGCCTGTGAAATCCCCATCATATCACCAGTAGGTGTCTGGAAGGTACCTGTTGCTAGTATTCTTAGGCCAACACATACCTTGGTTTCTACTGGGATGGGTTCCCTTCTGTTGGTTCTGTGTGTGAGGTGTGGCCTGCACAGCTCAACAAATTGCTGCATGAGGTCTCTGTCTACTCTATAGCGCTCCACTATCTCCAGCTCATGTAGCCCATGGTAGGTTACCCTGGGCCTGTACACTCTTCTCCTTCTCCTCACTGTAGGTTGCTCAGCAGCATTCACATTGTAACCACCCTCAGCATGTTGCATATGTTGCCTTATAACAGCAATGGCAGCCCCTAACATTTCTTTGTCTCTGTAAAGCGTTTTAAGTTTTCACTTCTCTTAGTTTACTGCAGTGTTGCAGTGTCTCTGAGGAAAACATGGTGGAAAGTTGTTTGCAGAGTTTTAAGTGCTGGGCTGGGCTGGGCTGGGCTAGTGTACTGCCTGTGTAATTGGCTGATTCTGATTGTTTTCACCTGCTAGCTCTGCTAGTACTCCTTGGTTAACTTCCTACTATTTGTTTTGCTTCCTTTTCCCTATCTGTTTCCACAGGGGGCAGCGCTGCGCAAACAAGTGCAAACACGCGCACACCAGCTCACACGCACGCACACATGCTTACATGGCCTAACACTTGCTGACTCCTGCTTGAACGCACGCACACAGGCGCAAACGCGCTTACACAGTTTTCAACAACCTTACACATGCTTACTCTGGCTTAAACACGCGCACACAGTCTTACTCTGATTTACAGGCGCTCACCCACACACAAACACGTTGCAGGCACTTCTACAAGAAACTTTAGTGTTATTCATGGCATACACCTTCAATTTCTTGCCTTTAGCTAGGATACCTGTTTACACGCCTCTTCCAGTGATGTGTACCTGACAGCAAACACATGCCACTCTGCTCCAATGAGCTTACATTCTTTCATACATACCCCCCTCATGATGTCACCTATCTTCTACTCTGATACTCCCCTTATCCTACTCTTACACTCCACGGACTTTGCTCATATGCCATGCAAAATTGAGATTCACTATCCTTACCCTCATTTGCGTAGGATTGCCTACTAATGCTTGGTTACATCTCTTAGACTGAGCTTCCCCCCTTAGCAACCTCTACTCAGTAGCCATGTTGTCTTCAGCCTGCCATTCACTTGCATGGCAGTTGAATATTTTGAATAAAATCCCTATTTGTGTCTTTTATTTATTTTTTTCATGGTTTTTAGAGCGCAGCACTTTTGTGTGACGCTGCGCTACGCTTAAGCTTCGGAGATCGAGGTAAAAAAATTTTTTTTTTTATTTTGCAACAGGAAGAATTGCCAATGGCCGTATATTTGGCCATTGGCATACTTCCTCAACTGGATGCATCCTTTATTTTGAGCTGTCACGGCTCCGTTTTGCTATTTGCAGAACGGTACTCAGTTGACAACGGAGTACATTTCTGCAAATAACACTACTCTTACTCGGACAGGTTAGGGTTTCCTGGATCGCAAATTTACCTCATTTGCATACCTTTCAGCAGCAAATGAGGTAATTTGCATAACCTAACCCTGTCCGTGTAAGAGTCATTTTAGGAGCTCTCTTGCACGCCCCTGCCGGCTGTTCCTGGATTGCTTGGAAGAAATGTTGGCTGCATGGAGTCTTACTCTACTCTTAGACTCCGTGCAAGCCTTTGTGAATTCATCCCAATGTCTATTCGCTCATTGCACATTCGATGCATTTTTTTTTCGACTATGCAAAAACTGGAAAACGTCCTTTCGGTCATTTTACTTTTACACAAGTGCATTACGCACATGTAAAGGTAAACCACAGTAAACACCAAAGTTTCAAGTCACAGGAAATATTAAAAATAACACAGCTGGAAAGATTCACAGTTACAGAAAAACAGTACTACATCTGGTCATCTGACTCTGGTTCCCTTACAATCCCTCATTGCTAGAAACTGCCAGGATTTAGCACCCACATGTCAAAAACAAAAAGGCTCATGTAATGTGATTTGGCTAATCCCACTGCAAAACATATCACCAACTCTTCTTTGCTGTCTTTGTACTGGGCTTTTCAAAATATTTTATAAAGTTGATGTTTAGAGATTGAACTCATGGACTGTTCTTGCTATTTTGCAGTGGTGTTATGTTTTTAAGTGGGATTACCTAGCTTACACCATGTGAAACTTTTTTTGTTGCGTAGAAAAAGGTATACACAATGTAGTGGCACTTACAATATATACCTTGTGTATGCTTGATGGGAATCTTGCCATTTAATATGCATGCACAGATGCCATCTGAATAATATCCACATACAGGAGATGAACACATACTAATGGCCCTACAGGGCCAAAATAAAGCTGAAGATAATACATACCTCTCTGACTTCATTGCTCCTCCATCCTGTTTATATGATTAATGCATAGGTCTTGATTACAGGCACATTCCTCAGCACCTGCATTAATAAAATGAGATTAAGTTCCAAAAGTGATTATATGCTATGATGTTAAACATCAATTAATGTTAACATAAGTCAATTCAGAAAGTAGACTTAGTAATCACATTATTAAGCAGTGTTATACAACTCTAGGTCACAGTTTGTACAGAGAGACATTTATATTAGATTGCAACTGTATCACACACACAGAGAAAACTATTTAGTAGAAACTCAAAGCTGAATTCAGACCTACAGCATTCACCTATGTTCACAGCAAAAGTCCAAAACACTACTTACCTAGCTACTTGTTCTTCACTATGCAAGAAGAAGTTAATGGAATACTTAATTTATGGCTATGCAGTTGAAACATGCCATGCCATATGACCCTGTATATATATTAGTAATGATATATGACATGACTTTAGAATAAATGATATTAAGCAAGGTTAGTGCTTTATGCACAGAAGTGTTAGGGGGATCAGCTTTACAATTTTAGCATATGTATCTCCAAGTAATACATGCAATGTTTATAAGCTGTCACATAGCATACTGCAAATAAAGAACAAATGTTGCATTAGTGGAAATAGTATACACACATAAAAAATAAGAATGCAACCATAAATGTAGACTATTCACCAAATGAGATGTCTTGACATATGTAAAAAGAGATGGTGTACATCAAATATAAGCAAACACATTATCCTGCAAAGTACGGACATTGATAAATACAAAGATATCTACACAATAAGAGGATAAGGAAAGCCAACACTGAAATTTAACCTATATAAGTTGCTAGTGAAGCAATAAGTCCATCTTCCTGGCAAACAGATAGCTGTGCATTACAAGACTTAATTGTCTCATGGGGAAGTCAAACACACAAAAACAAGATAGTGTGGAGTACAGTCATTTACATGACCTGTCCTGCTATCCCTTCAGTGATGATATAGTCAAGGGAGTACATATCCATATTTGCTGTAAATCAAGGGTGATTACAACACTCTCAAATGGAATGCACACTCCTTTGCAATGTTGCCACAATTTGTTGTATGTAGGCAAATATCAATGTATGTGTCTATTAATCAGACAATATATAATGATAAACATACATTTTTTTGCGTTCAATACAAGTTGCAATAGGATCACAAAAATATACATGGTAAATACTTCGATAGTATGGAGCTATTGAGAAATATTGCAGATAATTAACAAATGTGGTCATCCACTGCATAAAATAATTTTGTACTGCAACAGAGATTACTTCACATAGGTTACAAGTAACATGTCTCAGTGTTAAAAAACAAGAATGGTCATGGAAGGAATTAAAAGATAGCATTGTGATTTAAACTCAAAATAACATAGCAGGTAAGAGTGTGGTTAATGGCACAAGCCTGTAGTGTTAAACCATCAGCTATGCCATTGTGTAATGATCAAATCCCACATTTGATGTATTATCAGTCTGGTTAATTTATTGAGTCATATTAAATGCATGGTGACCTGCACTGATGTTACAATTCTTTGATTCAGTAAAGAAGTACTGCATGTGGACACATATTAATGAACACCTAAGACAATGGTCACAAATTATATCTTTCTGGGGTCATAGCAATGGAGTTAAACATCCATCAGTGTTAAGAAAGTACTCCTTACAGTATAATGGAAAAATATGTACTCAGCCAAGGCCTATGAGCTGTAGGCATTAATGCACTCTGAAAATTAGTACACAACCTTGCAACATAATCCTATTAAATGAAGAAATTCCAAATGTGCTGTCTATGTATGATGTGTATATTAAGGAGTCAGTGTGATTTGAACCTACGTGTAATAAACCTTCATATACATTACTATATTACTCAATCAGTTCAGTTAATGGACATCAAATGGATGAATAGCTTTTGTGAATGACTAGTACTTTTATTGGGATCTCTGAAATACTTACATTCCTTCATAATACCTGCTGTTGCATAAATATTCTGCACACCTGCTTGTTTGGTCTAGCTTGTGTGTGTGGATGACTTCAGTATGCACAGTAAGACATCCACCAATATTTGACTATAACATTTTAATTACATTACAATTTCCCTATTCAAATTCATACATGTATTATGTATCGAATAGCTATGGGACCTCCTTCATCTAACCACATATGTTCAGTAAATGCTAACAGTAAGTACCAGGTGTTAAGATATGTATTTTAGCACATATTTTAGGCAGCCAGTACCTGGTGTCGAACCTCTGTGATCCTCTTCTGCAAGTCATCCCAATCCCAATGGTGAAGATCATAGTATTGATGACTGACCTACATGCCTGTCCTGAAGATTGCAGTACATCCTTGGAGCTCTCTCGCTATCGGGTTCCAAATGTCTATTTGAGCAAAATTCCTGGGGCGTGTTCTCATCCTGCTCTCATGTCCAACATAGACAGCTAGCATCTAACAGGTCACATCATTAGTCAAGTCAGGCAATTGTATGAATTAAGTTCATTAATTATGTATGGCACAGATGGTGCTTGATAGGTGTTTGCTCTGAGCTAACCTCACTGTTAGGTATAGCTGCCTGAGGTCAGCTGCTTGTTTTGCTTTTGTGAAATACAATGTTCATTATCACTCTACTATATTTATGGTGTTATGTGTGAAACTTCTAACACATATTTCATGCATTTTTTTTCTTTTGGAAATTCTCTGCACAGTCATTTGTCAAGTACATGAAGGATGGAGGTTGAAAGCCATAAGATGCATACATACAGATACATGTCCATCATTACCAGGGAGGTTTACAACATTTGCTGGTGTATGGCTACAAGCAAATAATCCTGGTGAACTTCAGATATGGATGTAATCCACCCATATCTATCAGTTATGCAGTTTCTTTAACAGGTCTGTTGCAGTGTTTTAGGATAATGACATTTAAAACATAGCCGGTTCACGTCTCCAGGTGCTTTTACAGTTACATCCTACTGCACCTCTAGGCATCAAATATTGCTTGCTCATATTTGCATTGATAATTCCAAAACTATGCTGCATACAAAGTATTAAAATATTTCGGTTTACCTTTGAATGTTCGATGGCAACATCTTTGAAACTGCTGCAGTGAACTGCAAACTGCAAAATTCAGAAACAGCGAAAACCGAAGCGCCGAATTCCAAACTCTCGCCCCCATTTTCACCCATGGTAGCATTTGTTTCAGTGGTGGAGCAATCAGAAATGTCAAAATTCGATATTTATTCAACATTTCAGGAAGTTGGTGCTTCAGTTTTCATGTAAACGGTTTGCGGATGTGCACGTTCGACGAATGTGCTTTCACACATTCAAAGGTAAACCAATATTTCATTGTAAAGCTTGCACAGTGGCAAATACAAGTGTATTGATATTTAACCTGTGTCTAGTGCAGGTAAATAGATATTCATTGATTTTCATATAATATGTATTTGTACTGTTTTAACTGCGGTAGTGGTGCTGCGGTAGCGTTGTCGCCTCACAGCAAGACATTGTCCCGTTTGATTCTCAGCTAGAGCGTCTTCTGTGTGGAGGCATACGTGAATGGGCATGCCTTCGTTGAAGGTTGTGCATCAGAGCTGATAACTCGGCATGTAAAAATCCAGTACCAAACATTAGCAGACCGGAGTTCCGCTGTGGCGACCCCTAACCGGGATAAGCCGAAAGACACAACAACATGTATTTGTACTGTTTTACATTTCTTGCTTTTTGGTAACTATTTTGACAACCAATCAGCACAGATAGAACTGCTTAGCCTCATATGAAAGGTCTTAGCTGTATGAAGAAAATGCTGCTGATAGTATGTGTACAATTTGAGTGGTTGCTGAGATATTATAAGTTGTTTGCAAAATTTACAAACATAATAGTTACTATGTTTACTGTGACTTAAAAAATTCAGTTTAAAATCTAGAACCTAAAGAATACTATCATTATAAAATTATTTGTGCTAAAGAGTTTGCCATTTACATTTTTTAGTAGGCCCTATGGTTTCAGAGATGTGAATATTTGTTTGAAATGTGAGAACATAATTTGATTCTAGCAAAAATCTTAAGTTCTGCCCATTGGAATTTACAGTGCATTATAGGAGGGAGTGAGTTAATGAGGTGGTCCACAAATTGTACATTCAAGGTCTGATTTAAAGGTATGTACTGATGCTTACTCCTATAGTGGTAACTCTTATACAATCCAGTGAGACTGGGAGAACCTCAGGATGGCTAGTCATGTAACTTGGTTTTTGTCTTCACATCTAGCCATGATGTCATGATGTGTCCTTTTTCATAAGCTGATGCTGTGTTGCCTTGCTGTTTTAACACATTCAGATACATATGTCATTTAACATATCATGAAGGTCAAATTTGTGCTGATCTTTGTCAGTGACTACATTGACATCTGAGATGTATCCCACATGGTTGATGTAAACCTGATAGGTATAGTTGGATGTGCAATTTAGTATTACAATGCCATATTTGCGCTAATGAAGTTAAGATGCAATGGTTTTGTGATTGGCCCTTATTTGATGAAATATCCACCGACATGGGTTTGTATTCCTCATCTAAATATACGATACATCCCAAAATGCAGAATGGATTAATGGCAGTGGATATGTATGCTGATGATGTCAAGACAGATAGATCAGCAATTCAGACATGCTTTCCATGTTCCTTATGCGTATCTGGACATGATGGTAATATAGATGACACAGATTGTTTTGCAAAGCAATGCACTGTATATGATAGGCAAGGCAGTGTATTGACTTATGCTTTGAAGGCAGATTTCTCAATATGTGCACCTCCTGTATAAAATTTGATATGTGCATGTGAAGCTGCCAGCCCAGCTATCTGGAATTTTGTAAATAATCATATGTCATTTGTGAATATTAATATGATCTGTAGCCTTGTCTTACAAATGTAAGAGAACTATATGTTATGTGGATATTAAACTACTGGTACAGAAGTATGTGTTGAACTCTATGTCATGTACTGAGCTTTAAGAATGTAACCACAATGTATCCTGCTGGAAAAGAGCAGAAATGTGCATAAACTATATACCTGTGCAGATGTGTGTTTTAATGGTAGAAGTTGGAACATACAGAGTTAATTTGCAAAACTTCAAGAAAATAAGTTGAAATTGTTTATGATATGCTATAAAAGTTAGTTTCAAGGCAGCAAGTAGACATGATATCTAGAGCTAGGAGTTTCCTTTTTATTGTACTGAAACAGAAATAATTACTAGGTTTAAAATGTAAAAGTGTTTAACTGTTTTATGACTTCCAGTTCTAGGCAAACTTCTGAGAGATATGTACTTCTCACACAGAGATGCTAAAACTTCTGTTGGTATCTGTTAGCCTGGGAACTGAAGGCAGGTGACAAATAGTGATGTCATCCAGTTGACCCAGCAGTAATGTTTTAATATTAATTTGGGAACTCTCTCAGAGACTATACATTTTGTATTTGGCTTTGGACCTAGAAACATCCCACACATCAGCACTTCTGCCTGTGTCTTGCTAATAATAAGTAACTAGGGAAAAGTGATTTATCTTAGATATATATAGGAATATAGTAAAGATTACTTTAGATCTTTTCTGCATTTATTTGAAACTGTCCTGCAATGTTGTTTTAAAATATTTCCTGTGATTTTGACCTCTGTAGTCATTGTGCTGAGTTATTGAATACTGCCTTGTTCTTTTATTATTTATTATTAAATATATTTATACCTTTTAATTGTGGCTGGTTTGTTTAGAGATATTTAAGCTCTGAGAGTACTTGCATATGTATTTGGTGACATTGTACAAGCTACTCCTAAACAGCCTTGAAAGTATTGGTCACACTTACCCTTTGGATAATAGTAACATTACACAGTAAGACTGGGCACCCTTTGGTAAGAGCCTTAATAGTAGCTGATAAGTAAGGGTGGCTGGTGACAGCTGGTACTACCTTATAGTCTGGGCAGAAGGAGGCATAGCTAGTAAACCTGTTCCAGCCTTCCTCAGGTGTGTGTGTGTGTGTGTGTGTGTGTGTGTGTGTGTGTGTGTGTGTGTGTGTGTGTGTGTGTGTGTGTGTGTGTGTGTGTGTGTGTGTGTGCGTGTGCGTGTGCGTGTGCATGTGTGCGTGTGTGTGTGTGTGTGTGTTGTGTGTGTGTTTGCATATAAATCAAATCTCAAAGTTTGTGTGTGCCAGCTACTTGGGCAGGGACACGAAGCACTTGTTGGACAGAGAGGGTGCTGGAGGTCTTGGCTTGGCCCCTCAGCTGAGATCTTAACTCTATAGCTGTGCCAGTGGGGGAGTCTTATTGAGGATCTGGCGAAAGAGGGAACCAGCCCCAGACTGACTGTGATTTCTGTATGCTCTTATGGGAAATTGTACTTTGCTGTGTGTGTACTTTTCAGCTTCCCAATGTGTACATCCCTCACTGGTGCTAGTGTTGAGGACTGAGGCTCCTTAATTACTAGGCCAGTGCAGGGGGTTCACAGTGCATATCACCTTTTTTCAGCTTTAAAGCCATAATAGGCGAGATACCTTTTCCACAAGGGAAAATGAAATCATACTTGAGACCAGCATAGCTGAAATTTGTAGGACAGATGGGTGATACTGTGTGGATTCAGTGAGTGTGGAGAGACATTACCAACAAGATCAATGCTTTGAGTGGACAGAACCATTCAAGGGAATCCTGCAGGCAATGTTGCTCTGACATGATCCTCCATATCACCAACGGACTACACTGCTATGGGAAGGCATGGAATACCACTGGAGGTGAGCCACCATTTTCTGCCCAGATGAGATAATGGACTTCCTGGCTTCCCACCATAAAACCTGATAAGATCATTGTATACCCAGGGGAGAAAATGAGGCAGGTGTTCCAGGACATATAAGCATACCACTCAACTGCCCGATTTTCACAGACTGTCCAGATTTTTGCCTCACATTTTTGGTTTGTTCCCCATAAAATTTATGGTTTTCTGGCAAATCATTGGGGTGATCTGAGGATTGAAGTCACTAAATAATGACACTCATTTGAGTTTCAGACTTCATATCCTTCAGAAAGATGTATACTCAGACATATACTGTTATTCTAGCAACTTTTAAAATTTATAAAAGCAACATTTAAAATTGTCCCTATTTTTGGACTTTTGTCCCCCCATTATGTCAGGCCTTGTCTAGATTTCTTGCACTAAGTGGTTGAGAGGTATGCATTTGGGTATGTCCAATGTTCACAAATGCTGAAGCTTACTCCGATTTTTATTGATGTCACAGTGCAGTACTACACCATGTATGACTGTAGACACACACAGTAAGTTCTGTCGCATGTTTTATTATCTAACCTTCTTCTTCTTCTTTTGGCTGCTCCCATTAGGGGTCGCCACAGCGGATCAACTGTTTCCATTTCTTCATGTCCTCTGCATCTTGCTGTGTCACACCAATCACCTGCATGTCCTCTCTCACCACATCCATAAATCTTATCTTAGGCCTTCCATTTTTCCTGTTACCTGGCAGCTTCATCCTTAGCATCTTTTTCCCAATATACTCTGCATCCCTCCTCAGCACATGTCCAAACCAACGTAATCTTGCCTCTCTGGCTTTGTCTCCAAACCTTCCAACCTGGACTGACCCTCTAATATACTTATTCCTAATCCTGTCCATCCTCGTTGCACCCAGTGCAAATCCTAACATCTTCAACTCTGCCACGTCAAGCTCTGACTCCTGCCTTTTTGTCAGTGCCACCGTCTCCAACCCATATAACATAGCTGGTCTCACTACCCTCTTGTAGACCTTCCCTTTCACTCTTACTGGTACTCGTCTGTCACAAATCACTCCTGATACTCTTCTCCACCCACTCCATCCTGCTTGTACTCTCTTCTTCACCTCTCTTCCATACTCACCATTACTCTGAACTGTTGATCCCAAGTATTTAAACTCATCCACCTTTGCCACCTCTACTCCCTGCATCCTCACCATTCCTCTATCCTCGCTCTCATTCACATACATATATTCTGTCTTAGTCCTGCTGACCTTCATTCCTCTTCTCTCTAGAGCATATCTCCATCTCTCCAGGGTCTCCTTCACCTGTTCCCTACTCTCAGTACAGATCACAATGTCATCTGCAAACATCAAAGTCCACGGGGACTCCTGTCTGATCTCATCTGTCAACCTGTCCATCACCATTGCAAATAAGAAAGGGATCAAAGCTGATCCTTGATATAATCCCACCTCCACCTTAAAAGCATCCGTCACTCCCACCGCAGATCTCACCGCTGTCACACTACCCTCATACATATTCTGTACCACTCTTATATACTTATCTGACACTCCCGACTTCCTCATACAATACCACAACTCCTCTCTAGGCACCCTGTCATATGCTTTCTCTAAATCCACAAAGACACAATGCAACTCCTTCTGACCTCTGTACTTCTCCATCAACACTCTCAGAGCAAACACCATATCTGTAGTGCTCTTTCAAGGCATGAAACCATACTGCTGATCACTAATCATCACCTCCCTTCATAACCTAGCTTCCACTACTCTTTCCCATAACTTCATGCTGTAACTGATCAATTTAATCCCTCTGTAGTTAATACAGCTCTGCACATCACCCTTATTCTTAAAAATCGGTACCAAAACACTTTTTCTCCATTCCTCAGGCATCTTCTCACTTTCCAAGATTTCATTAAACAATCTAGTTAAAAACTCCACTGCCATTTCACCTAAACACCTCCATGCTTCCACAGGTATGTCATCTGGACCAACAGCCTTTCCATTCTTCATCCTTTTCATAGCTATCCTTACTTCCTCCTTGCTAATCCACTGCCCTTCATTATTCACTATCCAGACATCATCCAACCTTCTCTCCCTCTCATTCTCTTCATTCATCAGCCCCTCAAAGTACTCTTTCCATCTGCTCAACACACTCTCCTCGCTTCTGAGTACATTTCCCTCATTATCCTTTATCACCCTTACCTGCTGCACATCTTTACTAGCTCAGTCCCTCTGTCTAGCCAATTGGTACAGGTCCTTTTCTCCCTCCTTAGTGTCCAACCTTTCATACAACTCTTCATACACCTTATCCTTAGCCTTCGCCACCTCTCTCTTTGCTATGCACCTCATCTCCTTATATTCTTGTCTACTTTCTTCATCTCTCTGACAATCCCACTTCTTCTTCACCAGCCTCTTTCTCTGTTATCTAAACAATGCATTAATAACAATGTTATCACCATATGTGCTGTTGTGTGTTTTATTTCCTTAGGTCCAGCAACATCAGGCCACCAGTGACACTTACCACATAAGTGTCTCTGTAGTCTATTAGTGTGATCAGTAGTATGTATGTGTGTCCTGTTATGCCTGCAGTGTATACTCACATATTGTTTGTGTTCCATTTTAACCTACAGGTACATCATTGCATCAGATGGTGTGGTTACCTAGAAGAACAGAAAGACCTGGTAAGGTAGTTCATATGGGTGCTATAGTGAAAGGCACAACACATGTCATCTTTTGGCTGGCTGCCTTCTAGGATGCATTTGCAAATTGTCCACTGTTATAGCTTGTACCCCAGCCTGCTCTAGTCCAATAAATGCAACTTTCATTTTTTAGATATATTTTGCAGAATCAACAGGATTACTTAGTAATTTGTAAGATATGGTAGCATTAAGGGAAAGCCCAAGTGACCTCTGCCATTGCTTTCATAAAATTGTTGGCTTACAATTCTGTCGCATTTTATTTGCGTTAGGTGCACACATAGTGCTGTTAAATCCAGTGGGTGTGTACAGATCCTACAATTATCCTACAATGAAGAAATTATTACTTGCCCCTTTTTTAGCATCTGTCATTGACTCTCATCCATGGTTAGTGCTCAGACGTCTATCTTCAGCACTCTGCACTGTCAGTAACTTTCTTTTGGAATCCAGCGCATAGTGTGAGACAAGATCAGGAAAGATTTGAAAAAAATGTATACAATAGGTAACCATTTCATAATTATATAACATACAATAGGAATAAAGACATACAAATAAATCGAAAAACATATTTGTATATTGTAAAGTTTATTTTCAAGCACAACAGAGTGTAGATATATTTGCAAACTGTTATGCAGAACAGATGGTTGCAACAAAAGGGGAGGTAATTTATAATTGTAACTTTCAGGTAACTACAGATGCTCACATTAAATTAGATTATTTTGAAAAAAACTCCAAATAAACTGGGCGCAAGCAAAACACACTGAGGAAATAAAATTAGTATAATGACCTAAGATGAGTTCAGCATGTTCTTCACTAGGCCTTTTAAGTATCAAGAAATTTCTCAGGATTGGAGATGTACTTGTTAAACCCATTTGTAAAGGAAAAATAAATAGGACAAACCCTTAGTCAAATAGAACCATAAGTTTACTTTCCTATCACGGAAAAATAATGGAGAAGATTATTTTATATTAGTGATTGTCAGAACTGAAAAACTTGACACTTGAAACCATATATCAGCATTCACAACTTTAAAATAGTTCTATAATCTCTGTAACATTATGTTCTATAATAATCTAATTACAGCTATAAATGAAGAAGTGAGATGTGATGTAATTTATACAGACTTATCTTTAACCTTTAATAGGATCATATGTAAAACTGATCAAAAATTAGAACAACTTATTTATTAATGTAATCCTGCTGAGCTGGGTAGCTGCACAGAAAGTATCATACAACACTTGGACAGAAGAAAGTGTAGGTTATAGTCAGGGTGCCCTACAGTGCTCTGTCTTCGGCCAATACCGGTTTAGTTTGTTCCTTTTGGATTTATATTTTTTCATCTGAGGCATTCCACACTATGTATGCAGGCTAAGTGAAAATAAGAAAACAAATCACATCTGTTACACAGATGGCATGTCAGCAAAAGAACTTGATTAAATTGGCCATTAGGCAGAGGAGAATAACAACCTGACAAATGCATTAAAAACCAAGCATATGAAATTTGGGAGAGAATAGCTTGAAGGGTGAATATTTAATATAGCATACAGTGACTGTGAATTCATTTAAGAAGATGGGTGTACAGAAATGGGTAGGCCATCAAACCAACCAACTGGATAATGACAAAATATAGGCTATATAAACTGACTTATAATATCATTAATGATGAAAACATTGTAAGTTTCATTAGACCCAAACTACCGTACAGAATAAAAATAAAGAAACCTTATAAGAAAACTAGTATGAGAAATCAGAAAGAATACAGTGGAAATATGCTAAAGATATCCAAGAATGTGAAGATTTAAGTTAATATGAAAGTTTGAAATATCTGATTGTGTACAGTGTCTCACGGGTTCATAGTTTCATAGGTGTATACTAGGCTAAAGACCTATTGGGCCCTTATAAGCCTAGCCATGCAACCCAAATGAGACCCATAAATTTGATTTATATCTGGGATGATTTATTAACTACCTCTGTCCATCACAGATATAGACACCAGAACAGAGGTGAATTTCCAATTACCCATCCATTGGTCCAAGTTGTACTTAAATAAGGTTAGGTAAGAAATTTGCTACACATGGATGGGGAACTTATTTCAGAAAATGGAAATTCTCTGAAAAAATTATCTGTCTCTCTAACATGTCTTATTTACGTTACAAGCAAAATTTAGGTCTTTTAATGTGGTAGTTCAGTTTCTGTTTTTTTTTTGTTTTCTTTTTGCAGACGTGCAAAAGGTTTATCGAAATAAGGTCCAAGGATGCTTTGGATGCCATGCAAAGATCACATCTCAGAAGTCAGTATGATACTGAACAAAGAGACATGGATTTGAAACAATCATCATAGGGCATTGTGTTTACTTCCTTATTTTTTTTGTAAGAAACCATTGTGGATGGTCCATGTGCTGCATGTATCTGATCAGGTAAATACCAAAGGGGTCATTATACTCTAATGATGGTCAAATGCAGTTTTATGATCACCCCTCTGGACATAGATGCCATGCAGTTACTTATAAGTTGAGCAAGCCAGAAGGATTTTTCTACTACCTTGGACACAGGTTGGTCAAAGTTTAGGTTATTGTCTAGATAAATGGCTAGATCCCAGAATAGGGAGTCACCTTTTACGGGTGTTTTTTTTTTTTGATGACTTAGTTACATGGGGTGTATGACTTCACAAAAGATACTATAATGCATTTCTTGGTATTCAGTTTTAAGCCATGGCTTTGGCACAAAGCCCCTGTTTAGTTTAGACCTTTCTGAAGGTTGTTCTCATCTTCAGAGGATTCAATGACCGTTCCCAGTTTGCAATCATCTGTAAACTCCAAGAAGTAGATGCCAAAGAGGAGTGGGCCTAGCACAGAGCCGTGAGGGACTCCAGTGGTGACCAGCCTCTTTGTATCTGATCCTAACCTCTTGGGTCCCATCCATCAGCCAGCTAGCTATCCATCATTTTATAAAGGTGTTTATGCCTTGTTTCATAAGTTTGTTGTCAATGCCTTTGTTGGGTATTATATCAAATGCTTTAGTCAGATCTAGGTATGCAGTATGCATCATTTTCCCCTCATCCATTACCTTAGTGACCTATTCAAAGAAATACATTAGCCTCAGTAGGTATGACCTTCCTTTGATGAAGACAAAAGCCAAACTGCAATGGGTCCAGTTTCTGGAGGTCTCCTATGTCCTTGTTGATAATTTCTCTGATCGTTATTTCCATGGCCTTGTAGATATGAGTAGTCAGATTAATGTGTCTGTAGTTTCCATTATCTGTTGAAGGTCATCCAATATAAAGGGGAATGATATAAAGGGGAATGACCACTGCAGTCCTCCATTCTCATGACACAAAGTCTGTTTTAAGACTATAATTAAATAGTGACTCCAGGGATCCTGATACGTCATATTTTAGACTGTACAGGAGACATCCTGGGATGTTATCTTCATCCATTGAGTCTGTGCTCTTGGCCTTAGTGAGCACAGCGAGTACATTCTCTCTAGGTATGGTTCATGGGATTGTGTTTGAGGGTATTTCTTTGGGGATGGCTGGGAGTGTGATGGGGTAAAGTTGAAACTAAATTTGACTGCTAACAGGTCTCACTGTATCATCCGTCTCAGTGAATTCGGCACCATTAGCCACCATTAGCCACATTGCTGTGTACTACCCTCGAGGTGTCTGACAAAGCTGAAGAAAACGTTATGGTTATCTTTCACCTGGGAAACAATTTTAACTCAAAAGTTGGCTTTGTTTGACCAAATTAGCCCTCTTAGTTGCCTATTTAGTTTGATGAGAGAATTTTAGTCTTTATGGGAATTACCCTTCCTAACTTTTACCATATTCTTTTTCCATTTTTTTATATCATGCTTAATTTGAGATGTCACCAGGGTGGTTTGTTTTGGGGGATAGCTCTGAATTTACTTTTGATAAGTACAGCAGCCTCTGTGTACCCATTTACATGGTTATACAGAGTTTCTGGGGGCAATTTAGTGCAGGTTGTTCTGTTCTGTGAATTTGGAGGGACACTGAATTTGGACAAACCATCACTTAATAAAAGGTAGTTTGTCTTGCAATAGCTCCTAACTGCTATTGGTTTTACTGGGGTTAAGGAGATGATTTTGATTTTGAAGAAGACAGATTTATGGCTGGGCCTTAGCAGAATGGACAAGACATTGAGGAGGGGAGCATTTTTCCATATTTGTGGGTACAAAGTCCAGTATGTTGGAGCCTCTAGTGGCCATATTCACTGTTTGGTCAAGTATGTTTATATTTACAAAATCCAGGAATTTATGTGCCTGTAGATTTAATGCCTTGTGAGATTCCCTGTCTATAGAGGAGTAATTAAAGTCTCCCATGAGTAGGATGTTAGGCTGGATGATTAGTGTCTCCAGTTGATCTAAGTATGCATTGTGGGCTGATTGGAACTTGGAGAGTGACCTATAGCTGACTAGGACAAGCAGGAGATTTTGTCTATGATGATCTGCATGTGGAGGAATTCCAGCACACCATCCTGTTTGACCAAACTAGAGATATGCTTGTTACTGATGTATATAAAAACACCTCCACCTTTAACCCTTTTCTGTGCAGCTACTGGTCTAAAGTGTAACGTCACTGAAATCTTGTGATGTAGTGGTGCCATGATCCTAGCTTTGTTACAGAGAGCTGCCATGGTTCCATCTTTATACAGGGAACCAAGTTTGAGACAGTTAGTCTGCTGACATTGGACTGTGTCCAGTTCTAGTGCAGACCTGGGAGCGGAGAGGCATGGCAATGCTTCAGTTTGTTGGTCAGAGCAATGCAGTCATTCATCTCACCCCCCCCAAATAAAAAAGAAGCAGAAGAAGAGTCTTCTGTGCTTATACTGACCTGGATAGTTTGGAGGAGACAACACTGGTTGGTTTTCTGATGTGGTTCCACACAAGGAACTGGTTGCAGTTGGTGGGGCTTGTGAGCAAGATAGTGTCATTCTTTTGGGCCTCCGGTGGCTGTGGACTGCTTTGGTTCCTTCTGTTTCCTCATCGGTGGTCTTCAGTGAGGTAGGTGCATTGCCATGGGGACAAAGAAGCTCAGGGTGGTGTTCCTGGCTAGCAGCCGGCTCGGTGGTAGTGTCAGCCACTCCTGCGCATGCACAGTAGTGGTTCTTCATTATTAAAAAAATAATAAAAAATTAAAAGAAAGAGCATATGGACTGCTCAGTGGGGTAAGTATGCCTTGCCATGAAGATCGCTCCTCCAGTTGGAGGAGAACACTGGGTGGAATGGAACGGGACCAGCGGAGGGGTGTTCTCATAGGTATGAGGTGTCTTGGTAATGGCTGCTTCCGCACATGCATGGTAGCAGGTTTTGTTATATGTCTATGTATATTTTATATAAACAAATAAAAAGAAAAAGAAAAAAAAGAGGAAGTCAGTCATTACACCATGCATCGTGCTTGGTTTGATACCACATATATTAAAATTGGGCAAGGATAACACCTGAATTGGTGAAGGGTTCCATAGTTTTAAAGTGATGGGGCTTGCACTGGGCAATTAAGTAAGTACACTAGATGGGCAGGTCATAAAGAAGCCAGGAACCGTTACCAAAAAAAAAATAAATACACTGATAATTCCTCCATCACACAGTACTGTTGTTAACTGGGGGAATGGGTTGGGTATCTGTAGTAGGGACAGTGAGCCCAGGTTCAACACATGGCAGAGGTGTTTTATTCTCCAAGCAGATATTCTGGGTCACTTAGTGAGGTAGAAAATTAAGAGGGGAGACTACCCCTTTAATGTTAAGAGTTATTTTTTTTTTGTCACTTACTTACAGTGCTCTTATTTCATTTCAGGTGTCAGTGGTAGCTATGGCTGATGTCCAGGCTTTGCAGCAGAGGAGAGTGGTCCAGGCAGAGGAGCTTTTCTGAGAAATCCCAGGCAGTGACACAACGATGGCAGGAATGCAGGGGTAAGCCAATTGTAAGAGACAGCAAACGGCGAAGGCTAAGCAGGCAGCCAGAGGCAAAAGAACACACCAGACAGCAGAGGTCTTGCCATTGGATTCAGCACTCACTTCTCTTGCAAGTAATGATTCTACAGTTCTTGGTGGGGGAGAGGATGGAGAAGGAGTAACAGGGAACAGGTGGTGAGAGAGCCATAGATTGGGTGACAGGGTTATCAGATTGAATACATCATCAGAGGGTCCAAAGGGTGGCATTTGGGGCTGCAGAATTTAGTGGGAAAGGGGTATGGTTTTGAGGAGCAGATTTTTGGTAGGGACAGTCCAGCCATGGTTGGTAGTTTGTTGTCACTGGGTTAAGATGCTAGCCCTTGCTTAGAGGGGGGGGGGTCAGATTTTAGGATACGACCGAGCAATTGGTTGGCTAAGCAGGCACTGGAGCAAGAGGGTGCAGTGGTCTTTCTAACTCCTCACATACCACCTACCATAAAAGAAAAGATTTGGAAAGAAGAATACATGAACATCTTTGAGCTAATTGACACAGATGGTGTCCAACACTTGGAAGCAGAGACAACAAATGGAAAAGACCTCTTAGCAACTTTAGCTGCCCCCGGTCAAAGGTGAGCATGGACGCTGTGTCTGAGAATGTGGGAGAATTGGGTTTCGGGATTTATTTGCTACATGGCGGTATGGTTGGAGAAGGATGGTGCTTTGGCCCTTCTGCTCTTGGCTTCTTGTTTAACAATGTGAGAGGCGCAAAGGATACAGGCTGAAAATGCTTGGTTGTGGTATGATTAGAAATTTCGCAAGAGGAAAGTGGTTGATAGGTCCATGCGTTGGGATGTGAGATGCCCTGATATATGGCTGCCCACTATGATATTGACAGCCTTAGCATGGGCAGCAGAGGGAGTAAGGTGGGGGAAGTAGGTGGTGGAGTATGTTGGACTTTCAGTGCAGGAAGATGTGCTTGGATGAAATGCTGATTTGTGCATGCTTGATCAAAGTGTGCCAGTGTTCACCCAGTGGTGCTGTGTGGTAGGCCAGAGGGCCAATTGCCAGGGCAGACATCCTTTGCTGGGCAGATTGGATTGGGGGACCATTTCCAGGGATACAAGGAGTATGTAATAGGGGTACTTTTCATGATCAGGGAGGGGGAGCCTTTTTGAGTGGCAAGGGTATGTCTCAGGGACACATTCTCCTAATAAGGTGCATATCTTGCAGGATATGCTTTGGCAGTACCTGCGGCCAGTGGTGGCGGGATAATTGATTGAGGGTTTTTTGAGGGGGATTCCTATTAATTCGAAATTGGTGAGTGATAGAGTAGTGGGATAAAACCTGAGGTCAGTGTGAGGGAGGGAGTGAGGATATTTTGGAGGCTTTGGTGGAGAAGGAGCATCAGGTGGGATGGTTATTGGGCCTGCTTGATACTCCTCCATTCACCAGTTTTAAGGTCTCACCATTGGGATTGGTACCTAAAAAGAAGCCTGTGGCATTTTGTTTGATTCACCATTTGTCTTACCCTGAAGGGAAGTCTGTCAATGACTTCATTTTGGTAGAGAAGGCTAAGGTGAGTTATGCATCACTGGAAGACATGGTCCTCATCATTAGAGGTTTTAAAGATCCGTGGCTGGTTAAGGTGGACATTGAGTCTGCTTGTCGCCTTCTGTTGGTTCAAGAGGAGGATTGGCCATTGTTGCATTGTTGGGCATGGTGGTGGGGGGCAAGTTTTATTTTGACAAAGTCAGGCCAATGGGATGTTTAGTAGCCTGCTCTACTTTTGAGAAGTTTAGCACAGCTTTGCATTGGATATGGCAGCAACAGGTGGATAAGCAGAGAGCGGTGCATTATTTGGATGATTTTTTACTTATAGGTGAAGGGAAGGAGGCAGTGGCGGTGGCTATGCATGAGTTTTCTGAGGATGTGCGAGGAACTGGGAGTTCTGTTGACCACCCACAAGTTGGAGGGTCCATCAAAGGTATTATATTTTTTTGGGTTAAATGTGGATGTGGAACAGGGTTTGTTCTGTTTACCTAGAGAGAAGGTAACTAGGCTGAAAGAGAAGATAGTTTAGGTGAAGGCTAGGGACAAGGTGCAGGTGAGGGATGATATAAAACTCTTAGGGTTATTGAATTTTGCCTGTCATGCTGTTCAGCCGTGATGAACCTTTTGTAGGTCAATAGCATTTCTATTGAAAGGAAGCACCATTAGGTGAGAACTGGCAAATTGACTCTGGAGGATTTAGCTTTGTGATTGCAGTTTTTAGAGCAATTTAATAGCATTATCTTCTGGCAGTGGGATTGGGTAGGTCGGGGGGGTTACAGTTATTCACTGACATGGCAGGGGGGATTGGTATGGGGGGCATCTTTTGGAGGTCAGTGGTTTTCGCTGCCATGGTCACCTGAGTGGCCAGAGCATTGGAAGTGAGATGTTGCTTTTTTGGAATTGATGCTAATTTGGGTGGTTTTAGCGGTGTGGCAGAAACATTTGAGGGGCAGGAGGGTAGATTTTAATTCTGACAATATTGCAGTTGTGTGAGTTTTACAGGTTAAGATGTCCAAGTCTGAGCATTTATTGTTGGTACTGCATAAGTTAGTGCTGCAAAGTTTGTTGATTAATTTTTCCTTCACAGGGGTAACATATACTAAGGGTGAGGAATGAGATTGCTGACAGTTTGTCTTGCTTTCAGTTTTCCAGGTTTTGGCAGTTGGGCCTTGTGCCAGATGAGGTGTGGCTGTTTGGGCTGCAGTGATCGGGAAGTTGGTGTAGCAGTCTTGGGCTGTGTTCACTAGGAAGGCTTAGGGTAGGACATTTTATGATTTTGATAGGTTTGTTATGCAGTTACCAAAGGAGGCAAGTGTGTGGTCGGAAGAGCTGTTGTTGCAATATTTAGCTGGGGTTAGGGTGCAGGGTAAGGCAGTAAAATCAGTTAAGGTGGGTTTGGCAGCAATCAGTATGTTTGCTCGAGTGGCAAGATTGAAGACCTTTACTAAATCCTGGATGGTGGGGTGAGTGTTGAAGGGATGGTGTAGGGAGAAAGGTTTGAACAGGGACAAGCATTGGCTAGTGACAAGGCAAGTTTTAAGGGTTTTGCTGTGGGGTCTGCTTCAGGTATTTGGGGAATCAGCGGATCATGTGTGAGTAACGTTGAGTGTATGGATGTACTTTGGGGCACTTAGGGTATAGGAGTTGTGAAGGTCGTTGCTTTGGAATGATGTTATGTTACTGCCTGGAGCAGTTCACATTAGGTTAAGGTCATCTAAAAGTGATCAGGTGGGCAAGGGTGCACACATAGTTTTAGTGAAGGACAGTTGGGCACAGATATGTCCAGTGGTGTGGGCAAGGAGATTGTTAGCAGCTCATAAAGGAAGGTCACAGGATTTAGTTTTCTGGTCAAAAAGGGGAAGGGTGATAACACGGGGACAGCTGATACCAGTCATGAGAAGGGCTTTTTGTAGTATGGGTTTGGATGGGGAAAGATTTTCTACTCATTCATTTAGGATGGGTAGGGTGTCAGATTTGATGAAAGCAAGTAGTTTGATCTAAGTCATTAAGTGGGTGGCGCGATGGTCTTCCAACGCCTTTTTGACTTATATTATATAAGGGATGTTTTTTTTTCATGCTAGTATTATTTTTTTTTTCTTTTCCTAGGCAAAAGGATTCTTATCATAGGTCATTCTTATGTTTACTGGGCAGTAAAGAGAGCTGCTGTGAGGAGTAATGGTTGTGAGTTGGGGTTACACTGGTTTGGTTAGAGAGTCACATGGCATGGCATTAGAAGGCTCAAGTGGAACCAGCTGTTGCAGGTATTTACAGTGATACAAACTTAAGTTGGGCCTCCTCGAATTTTGTTGGTCTACCTGGCAAGTAATGATTTTGGTTTGACGCCAAAGAGTCAGTTGGTTTATCAATCTGTTACCTTTAAAGAAGTTATATCCAAGTTTGTGCGTAATGTGGTCGGGGATTATTCTTTGCTTGACTTGGAGTAATGCTAAGATGTTTTCTGCAGTTAAACAGGTGTAGAAGTTTGTAAATTTTAGATTAGCAAAGCAGTTGAGGGTGATGGAAGCATAAACTATACAGCATAATGAGTTTGCAGATGGGAACCCTATGTTATTCAGGAAGGATGGGGTCCATCTTAGTGATTTTGGTTTGGACTTGTTTAACATGAATTTGGGATTGCTTTTGGAGGGGTTAGTTAAAGATTGGAGTTAGTGAGGGGGAACAGCCTGAGTTAGGCTGGTGGGCGGAGAAGAGGGACATCTTCTGTTCCCCCTCTGGTATACACATTTGGAGGAAGGAAGCCTAGAGTGGTGGAAGTGAGTGGCAAGATGTTACTTGCACTTGGTGGTTTTGAATGGAAATGAGGTTTGGGATGAAGGTGAATGTTTGAACACTGCCTGAAGTGTAAGAATAAGTGAGCGGTTGGAGGAAGCTGCTTATTCAGCAAGGGTGAGCGGTGCTACACTGCCCTTATGGATGGTCATATGATGTTTGATAATGTGCAAGAAAGGAATTTATGTTTATGATGCATTTGTTTATTATGTTTGAATCAATAAAGGTCATCAAATGTCTTTTCAAGTTCAGTTTCTTTAATAAAGTGGAACGTGACAAATGATGTTTAGAACAGACAAATTTGTCATGGGGCATCTTAAGTGGGGGGTGTAGAGGAGTAAGTAGTAAGGGCAGGTTGAGGTTTGAAAGGATAAGTAGAAAGGCAAGATCTATAAATGCAGTTAGGACAAGATTCATAGGTGTGCACTTGGCTAATGGCCCTGGAGCCTTTACAAGCCTAGTCCATAGAAGTGGCCTGGCATCTTGCCATCCAATGTTAGTTCCCAGTGGCTGTATCAAGAAGAGCCACTGGAGTGATCCCGAGGTGAACTTTCTATTACCCATCCACTCATCCAGATTTCTCTTGTAGAGGGTCAGTGAGGTGCTCTGCTTCACATGCATGGGAAGTCTATTCAAGAACATGGACAGTCTCTGGGTTATGAACCTGTCCCTCCAGCATGTTCTGTTGATTGTGGTAATGAGGTTGAGGTCTCTGGAACATGTGGTGTGGAGAGATTTGGATTTCTTTAGATGTAGCATTTCTAACAGAGCTGGGTCAGATATGGCTTTGTAAATCAAGCAGAGATCGTCTCTTAGTAGACGATATCAGACAAAGAATAGCTGGAGTTTTTTGAGTCTGTCCATGTAGGACATGTGTTTAAGGCCTAGGATCCTCTTTGTGATGTACTTTTGTGGCCTTTCCAGCTATTGCATGTGTCTAGTGAAGTACATGCCAAATGAGGCATTATACTCAATGATTGGCCTAATAAGGGAAGAGTAGAGAGACACGATGACCTCTTTCTTCCTGGATGCAAAACCCTTGGTAATGAGATGTGACACATAGAAGGACTTTATGACCACAGTGGCAATGTGGTGGCCAAAGGAGAGGTTGCTGTCAACCTGTGTCCCCAGATCTCTTATAACGCCTTCAGTGTTCAGTGGACTGCCATCAAAGTGGTAATTAGTGGGAACTGAGTTTTTCCCAAAGAGGATGATGACGCATTTTTTTTGCATTGAGCTTAAGGCCATGGTTTCATCACCAATCATTGGTCTCAGTGAGGCTTTTCTGTAGGATGTCTACATCACTTGGGGAGTTAATAATGGCTCCCAGCTTGCAGTCATCTGGGAACTTGGTCAGCCAGAATCCCTCCATGTTAGCCTGGACTTCTGAGAAGTAGATGCCAAACAGGAGAGGACCCAGGACAGATCCCTGTGGGATTTCACTCGTGACTTGTCAGCAGTCTGACTTGGAGTCCACTACTTTCACACCGTGAGTTCTATCTGTGATCCAATTTGCAACCCACCTAGTGATATAGGGGTTGATGCCTAGTTTGCTGAGTTTATCAATAATTCCTGAGTGAGAAATGGTATCAAAGGCCTTGGCCAGATCGAGGTAGGCTGTATGAACTCCCTTGCCCTCATCCACAACTCTGGTGACTGACTCAAAGGAGTCAACCAGGTTGAGCAGGCATGATCTATCTTTCACAAAACTAAAATGCATGGGATCTAGAGTTTGGACATTCCCTATACCCTTGTTAATTAGGTCCATGATGATGCGCTCCATAGCCTTACATATCAGACTTGTCAGGCTAATGGGGAGATAATTCCCAGGGTCTGTAGTCGCTCCCCCTTTATGGAGAGTAAGGACATTAGCAGTGTTCCATTTGGTAGGGACAAAGCCTTTAGTGAGGCTGTGATTGAACAGGGCACACAGATGCGGTGCCAGTTCACTTTGTAGTTCATGTAGAACACATCCAGGTATATTGTCAGGACCCATGGAAGCTGTATTCTTGGCCTTGGACAATGCAGCTTTAACCTGTGCTGCATTAGTGCTGGATGCCTGGCATTTCTCCAGTGTTGTGATTGGTCCTTTGAGGGGAAGAGAGGGGTAAAGTTGGCACTGAATCTGTCAGCCAGTATGTTGGGAATATCTGTTGGCTCAGTACAGGAGGAACCATTGTGCAGTAACTCAGAGCAAACCTGAGTATTGCCATGGAGATTCTTAACATAACTATAGAAGGGTTAAATTATGGAAGGATGAAGAGAAGAAGGGAGGTGGGGATGGGGAGGGTCTTAGGGGTTTTTGAGGTTGGGAACTGCCTTGAGAAGCACATTTTGGTGTGATTTTGTTGCCCACCCAGCCCTCTCATGGTTATTGTGTATTATGGTGGTTTTAGTTAGGAGAGGTGCATGGGTGGAGAAGAGAGACATGCTTGTCCCTCTTCTGTTCCCCCTCTGCTGTACACTTTTGGAGGAAGGAAGCCTGGAGTGGTGGAAGTGAGTGGCTGGATGCTGCTTGCACTTGGTGGCTTTGGATGGAAATGAGGTTTGGGATGAAGGTGAGCGGTTGAATGCTGCCTGAAGTGTAAGAATAAGTGAGTGAGTGGAGGGCACTCCTTATTTGGCAAGGGTGAGCAGTGCTACACTGTCCATATGGATGGTCATATGATGTTTGATGATGTGCAAGACACAAATTTATGTTTAATAAAGTTATAATGCATTTGTTTTAGTATGTTTTAATCAATAAAGGTCATCAAAAGTCTTTTGAAGTTCTGTTTCTTTATTAAAGAGGAATGTGACAAATTAAGAGAAGTAAATACATGGTTTACAAAAGAAAACTGAAAGCTCAGAGTTATATAAAACTTAATATCTAGAAACTGTAGCTTGCATAACATAAATGAAGAGGACTGTAGTGCACTGTCTCAGTTATCATTATTGCTTATCACTTTCTCAGCAAAAATATGTAAAACAGAAATAAGTGAAATTTTCTTCAGAGAATGGTAGAAAATATATGCCAAATAGACACTTCTAATTTTTTACATGGACTGTATATTAAGTATGTTATAGTTCTCTCAGATCAGAAATAGAATCATACATTATGTTGTTACAGGGGTGAAAAACTGTTTTTTTTAAAAGGGAAACGCCATCAACATAAAAGATCTAATGAAAGAAAGAAAACTAGCATCTACAGATTTGAGCAGATGCTTTGGAATGTGCTGAAAGAAACCAAATTGGGGTAAGCTTCCACGAATAAGGCAAGCTGATATTTTACAGTAATTGCTAAATGTACCCATATTTCCTTATTATGCAAATTTGGGTAGGAACTAAAAAAATCATGCAATAAGTTGAGAACAGATTTCAACTCTAGTTGCAATCTGAAAGAAATAATTTTGAGGATAGCAAAACTGCATATTTGACTTAAATTTGAAATTGACATTACAAAGATCTGTAGATGGCTACAATATTATTTGCTAACCTTTTAGGAAATCTTTAGTATCTCTATTGAGATTAGTTTGACCTCAGTAAAATGGTGTGTGCATTTCTGTATCACAGTAAATCTTTCTCCATTTTTGAGAACGAGATAAATAGCCTACCAATGTGGCACATTTGTTTAGTTAGTAAACCATCTTGTTTCCGATGATAAATATGATCAATCAAGTTTTATTTGCATGGGTAACCTGGAAAGAAAATCCCAATATGAAGCTGAAGACATTTAATTTCTGGTGTCTGCTCTTTTCAGAGACATTACATTGCTTACTGAGTCACCATTATGAAGTCCAATGATGAACAATTACTTTTTACTCTGCAACACACGTGCTAAAACAAGTTCCACTGCTAACTCTGGACTGTATTTTGTAAGTGCAGGTTGACTACTTTAACACAGAAAGTATCTACTAAAGTCAGTCCACTGTTGAGAGAAGAAAGGGTACAAGCAAATGACATTATAAGTGTGAGAGCACACCTTTCATTAACATATATGCAAATATTTTACATGCTTCTAAACTATCTATGTTTGTTATTACCACACAGAGGCTTACTGGATTCAGAGCATACATAGAATGTATGAATTTTACACTGGTCCTTTGTATGCACCATTATGTAATCAGCTTGGTTTGCACTGTCTGAATGTACTATTTTATGTTTAACATTTTTTTGCTGTACGACATTAAGTCTGCATTAAATGTATTCATTTAAAACAGTGTTTTTATATAACTAGCCTATGGCATGGCTAAAAGTGAATTATGGATCAGCCTACCTATTCAGTTAACAAAGTAATAACTAAAAAAAAATACTCTATTATCAGCATGGGTTATAATAATGTTGCTAGAGTAAAACAATAATGGATGGACTTCAAGTGACTGGAGCATTGTATCCTGTTATAACAAACAGGTTAAGTATGTGCAAATAGCCTGCTGTAGTCTGTACTATTATATTTTAAAATAAAAACATGCACTCAAGTTTTGAATTCCTAAACAGAGAGAAAGAGGGAGTAGGCTACATTTCCTTCAGATGCAGTAAGGCAATTACTTTGCAAAAGCTTATGCTCTGTGGATTGGCAAATCAATATTATGTTTTTATAATGGCTCAAAGGAGAACTTGCATGTGAACCTGGGATCTGAGTGTTTAAGAATATAATTGCTATCTATTCATCCTCATTCTCACATTCCACCTCTTCTTATAAAGTTAGTATTTCTCTGATCAATTCTCTGTATACTACCAGTTCACTATGTTTATCTCTCTTTCTCATTCTCTTTCTGTGTTTCTTTCATACTATACCCACTGTTGGCAACATTATATGCTTTTCCTGCTCTTTCTTCTATTTGTCAGTATGCTATTTCTACTTATTCCTCTTTCCTTTTACCAAGTACTGAATTTCCACTGCCTTTCCTGATGTCATCCTCTTGTCTGCTTAGTTTACAGCAAGTCATTATTACTGGAATGCTTACATTTCTTATTAAACAATGACCCTCCATTAATATTCCAAAACATGCACACTGATTGGCCAGTGTGCCCGTTGTAAATCCCACAATATACCAACGGAAATAGGTCCGGTCACCCGGACTTTTTTCCATTGGTATAAAGTGTCCAAAACCTTTTTTTTTTTTTTTAAATAAACAAAATAAAGAAAAAAATGGAGCAACGGGCACTTTGTTTTCTCTGTTGCTTCCATTTCAAAGCATTGATGTACTGGGTATGCATAGGAACAAACTCCCATACGCATACACAGTACATCAACACAAGAAGCAGTATACCACCACCGGCGGAAGAACAGTAATGCGCCATTATACAAAGACATTATTTAAGAAAAGTATTTTTTTCTTAAATAATGTCATTGCATAATAGCAATAACTGACTCCATGGTTGGGGTATATTGAATTTTACCCACGGTTGGCTTTATTTAATCATTCGGGCTTCACCCTCATGATTAAACCAAACCATCCATGGGTAAATCTTCAATATACCACACCACGTCATCAGTTATTGCTTAATTATCCCCTAATACTCTTCTAAGTCATTCCCCTTCTCCTCTTCTGCCTACCAATTGATTGTTACCTAAGCTAACCTACATATTTACTTTTTCACAACTTATAAATGGTAAGCTTTATTGGGCAGTCAGCAAGATGAATGTGGCATAGCAGATCAGTCATCCTGCTGTTCTACCCACATTTATATCTGGTGAATGGCTTAATCTCCAAAGTTCAATAATATGATAAAAACAGCCTGTATGAATTGACAGTAGTTACAGAAAACAAATCTATAAAATGAGCTGCAATACAGAAGAATGTCCATTTCAATGACTTTTAACAATCAGTAGTAAGTTAAATTGTATTGCAATGGGGTACTAGTTTAAGTACAAGCAATTGTAACTGCTTTCTGCTATAGATTTCAAGTGCTGTACTCAATGTAAAAAAGTTCTGTTTATGGTGAAAATCCATTACTGTCAATTTTAATCAACTTCCTCTAGAACCTATTTGAGTGGCTGTATCAGTTACCTTTTTCCTACCGATTGTAATTTGATCATCATCATAAATGAAAGGACTAAGTAAATAATTGGAGATGACGTGAGGTAACTTGTTGCTCTCCTTCCTGATTAAAAAATGCAGTTAAGAATTGCAGTTTTCTTTTTGACCAACAATGTCCAAATCTAAGAGAGAAATCACCATACTGAAATTCATGACAGTAAAATAATTGACCCACTGAAGGCAATGATGTATCCACCATTAAGAAGTTTGCCAAAAAATAAATAGCCTGAGAAAACTCTCATTAGGCATGTCTTATTAATGTTTACATGGAAGAGAATGATAATCTTATTTAAAATGAAGTAAATTTTAATAGTTTTGAGTTTCAGTCATTGAATGAACCAAAGAAGTCTACATCAGTTATTACAGAACCTAATATAACTACTCATAAATCATCTGATATAACCATGTCTGCATTAAAAGGCACATTGTTCTCTTGTGCAGAGTGATTTGTGATCATAAAGATAATGACATGGAAGTTAAAAAGCTATGGTCCAGGGAAAAAGCATTTCAGTGAAACTGAGTTTAATTGGTCTACCTTATGAAATAATTATAACACCATGACTCCTAAATTAAACTTTATAACTGGTAAATGAACAGCTCAAGGCAGCAGCTTTATGACTCGGAAGGAAGATTGCATATAGACGATATTACCATTTGCATTTTGAGTGAAGAATATACCCAAGAAAACACTAACTAAGCAATTATTGACATATTCACTCAAGTGATGTGCACAAATTCAACCTCAGCCTTATACGTGATAAACCAAGAACAGATATTTCTGTACTCTCCACAACTGCAACGTCTGTTGCCATGGACAGCATTTGCAAAATGCTAGAGGGCAGCTGATGCACTTAAAAAACAGACTAGCAGGTGAAAAGGCCAGATATTCTCTCCTGGAATGGCTTCATATTAAAAAGTGGAACTGACTTACTGCAGGAGGTAAAACTAATGAGAACAAACATTGCTTGGGACATTAAGAATTTATTCTAAAAGGACATTAACTTTACATGGCTTACCATACGATAGTTACGTTTTCATGTAATGGAAATGAACATAAGGCAATGAACCATGAACAACATTCTCAGTTTTGTAATAGGTTGTTCAAGTAATCATTACATTTGTTATTTAGTTCATCTAGATTACCAACTTATGTTCTCTTAAACTGAACTGGACATACCAATTCAGTTTTTACCAGCTACTAGTAACTGTAAACTGTACTCATCTGAATTTTAACTGATGGCTGATATAGAATGGAACCAAATAAAATACATTGTATCATGAGCAATTGATATAAACTGCAGAAAACCATTCAGGTGACTTTTGTAATTACTTTTTATCTTGATTATTTCACAGACTTATGCACCATTGATCGAAACTTCAACCATCATTCACCTGTATTTTTAATGTAGATACACTAAAATGATATTTTAGTCCTGGGCAATCAAATTGATAGTACACACAAATTTTAAATGCCTTCTTGGCTGCTGTAATGTGCGTATTTTCCTCATGGGACACTCTTTTGCAAGGCCATATAGTGATCAAATTGAGTAAATTGTATTTAAATGTCTTTGATTACCTGTTTCATTTTTACAGAGGTTTGGAATTCAACAAATTACATGAGTTATTTTGGGTGTCTGATACCTGTTTTATTGTATATACATTAAGCATAACATTATTTGTGCAGCACCTGGGAATCAGTTTTTGCTAGATGATAATAGCTATTAACAAGCTAAGCTCTGTCTGCAAATTAGTGTATTTGACTAACTCAAATGGATACCAATTATCTGTTCATTTTACTTGTGTAAGTGATCATGATGACAACTGATATGTACTTAGACTAGCAACATACTTTATTCCTAATCATTCATCTAAGTAAAAGGGGAAATTTTTTAAACCTGGCTATGTGTGAGTAACATCCACTCTAAGGGGCCTTGTGGTCTGGCTGCTCGTAGCGCTTCTCGACTCCTGTCCGGGTGTTCCCTCACTTTTCTTTTCTCAAATCAAGAAATCTTACATATTCCTGACACTACACCTGTTAATGAACACCACCTCCAGATAACAGGTGAAGAAGCCTCTACCACCCAAAATACCTTTCAGTCTGCCTACTGTCTTATCAAAAGGAAGACTCAGTACTCCTGTCTGGGTGCTCTCTCACTTTTCTTTTCTCAAATCAAGAAATCTTACATATTCCTGACACTACTCCTGCTAATGAACACCACCTCCAGATAACCAGTGAAGAAGGCTCTACCACCCAAAATACCTTTCAGTCTGCCTACCGTCTTATCAAAAGGAAGACTCAGTACTCCAGTCTGGGTGTTCCCTCACTTTTCTTTTCTCAAATCAAGAAATCTTACATATTCCTGACACTACTCCTGTTAATGAACACCGCCTCCAGATAACCGGTGAAGAAGCCTCTACCACCCAAAATACATTTCAGTCTGCCTACTGTCTTATCAAAAGGAAGACTCAGTGTATGTTAATTAAACTAAATTATTTTAAGTATTTTACTATAATTTACCTTTTAACTTGAGTGAGTTTTTCTTGCCTTATGCGTGAAAGCAGCCAACAACAGCCCTCTTCCACCCCATCCCTTACTAGGTTCCTTTTTTTCCCCATTAATCTCTTCCACTTACCCATTTAGACTCTCTTCAGTGAAGTAGGTATCCCTATAGTTTCTCCTGCCACCACTAGGTGGCGCTACATACTTGCTTTTAGCCCTGCTCTTACATTTTACTACAATTTTCTAGTGGATTTCTTATATAACTAGACCCTCTTGGTTCCCTTACCCTGTTAACCTGTCCTTTATTGCCTATTCCACACTTGCACAGATCAGTGTACTTTTTTTTTCTTTTTTTAGTAAGGTAAGCGAGCTTGTTTCCCCTACATTTTGCTGTAGCTATTACTACAGTCTCTGATTGTTAATAGTAGCTCCTCCACCCTTTGGCTCTTCCCGCTCTGTTCGCCCTATGGGCTCACTCTGCTCCCCTACCCTACCCCCAACTCCCACCCCCCCAGTGCAGCTAACCTTATACTTCTGCAACCACACCCCTTCCCCTCATCACCCTATTAGTGACTTCTGCTAATTAAGTGCCCCACCTCCACTTCCTACTACTCGTTAAAGCAACTTTTACACATTATATGACCTCTCCCTACCCTCTCCACTCAAATCATCCTTTTGATAACTTTATACAGCTTTCTTTTCTACTGCCACCTCTATATTAGCCTATAATATACTATTACCCTCAACTTACTCTACCTCTTATCCTACTCTTCCTAATGGCCTCAATACAGAAGACTAAATACACAAACCTATTACTCTTAACCACTATTCTAGCTTCTCTAACTATACCCTCTACTCTTACCACCTATGAACATTATTCACTTACTGAACATCACCCCTACCAGCAAACTCAGTCAGTTTCTCATGTAAACTCCCTCAACCACATAAACATAACCTCCACTTCTATCTATATACTTTCAAAGTTTCATAGATCTACCCATGTTATTTAATTCCAAGACAAGAAAACTCTAAATAACTATAACAAAATTCTAAAGATTATACAAGGACCTCAGCAACACACCTTATTAGATGGTGATATTCATCCAAACCCTGGCCCCAATAATATAATTACCAGTGACCCACACAATCAATCTTCTCATACTACATTTACCCCAACAAGGCCCTCTAACTTGCTCCTGATAGCCCACCTCAACATCCGTACATTAACAATAAAATCACCCACCTTCATGCACTCTTAGAAGTGCACTCACTCAATATCCTTTGTATTATAGAAACATGGCTAAAGCCTTCAACTCAGGACCAGGAAATTACCCCTCCTGGATATAATATCCTGAGATGTGACCACAAAAACAAAAAGGGTGGGGGGTGTAGCCATTCTCTATAAAACAGAACTTCAAGTTACATCCTTCAATGTGTATCTACCCTCAGATACTAATGCTGAAACCATTACTGCTAAACTTCAAATCAACAACTGTAAATCTATTTACATAATTTGCTCCTATCTTCCCCCCGGAAATAACATCAATACTCTTGAAAACATCCTCAGTTGCCTCTCTACTCATCTACCTCAAGAAACCATAGTGCTAGGTGACTTTAATATAGACTGAGCAACCTGTAACTCTCCTAACCCTATCACCCACATAAATCTATACGTTTTATCCCAAATAATAACCAACCCTACAAGAATCCATAAACTAGGCAGTAAGGAAACCACCCTAGACTGGATCCTTATAAACAGCCATCCTGGCACATATAAACCAGGTACCCTTTTAGATGACATTAGTGACCACACTCTAACCTACATAATTAAACAAAAAACCCATAACCCACATTCAAATATTTTCAAAACCTCACACTCTAAAAAACACTTTTATCCAGAGATCTTCCAAAATGAACTTAAGGCATGTGGCTGGTCACCACTACATCATCTTCAATTGATGAAGCAGTGTCCTACTTTAATACAAAATTCCTACAAATTCTAGAATACCATGCCCCAGCTCGCTCTACCCATATAAGGACCAAAATTGCCCCTTGGCTCACAAAAGAAACTAGACAAAAGATCCTCCTACGTAATAAAAGCTAGGCCAAATGGAGAGCCTCTAAAAATCTATCAGACCACCTTTACTTTAAACAGTTAAGAAATGCCACCAAAAAAGCAATTCTGTTTGACAAAAAAAAACTTTTACCTTCACCTCCAACAAACCCACCAGCAAAAACCTCAAAAGTTCTGGTCAGGCATTAACAAACTACTTCAACCAGGGCACTCTAAAACTCCTGCCCCATGATGTATCAGCCACAATAACTCTAAGCAAATAGCTGATGCCTTCAACAACTACTTTACAGAAGCCATTCAAACTCTAGCTAATACACTACCCCCTGTCAGCACTAGCCCATTAAACAACACACATAGCACAGTTCCTTCTTTTTGTACTCAACCAGTACCTACATCCCCATTTGCACCCTCCTTCAAGAACTCAAACCATGCACCACTTTAGCTGACTGTCTACCAGCTGAATACCTGCAAATAGCAGCTAAAGCCACTGCCTATCCCATTTCCATCCTTATAAATAGAACAGTTACAGAAAGCACAATCCCTTCCATCTGGAAAGTCTCCTATATCAACCTTCTACATAAAGGTGGTACTTCTACTGAGATTTCTAACTTTCAACCAATTGCCTTACTCTCTCCAGTAACTAAAATAATGGAAAAATGCATCCAACAACTACTTGACCACCTCCTCCACAGTAATTTACTTGCTAATTGTCAGCATGGATTTAGGCCATTCCATAGTACCACCACTGCCCTGCTATCTTTTTCTAACTGTATGAACAAAAATCATAACAATAACTCTCTTTCCTCTGCACTATTTATTGACCTTTCAAAAGCCTTCGACATGGTCAACCATCACCTACTTATTGATATGCTAAAAGCCCTATCACTTGACCCACAGGCATTACTTTGGTTTAAATCCTATTTAGAAAACAGATAGTAAGCAGTGTGCTGGGATAACAATCTATCTACACCCTTCCCTGTTAATATTGGAGTACCTCAAGGCTCTATTTTAGGCCCTCTTCTCTTTTCTATTTTTATTAATGATCTAAATGCCAAAATTCCACAAGCCACCTGCATACAATATGCAGATGACTCCACTTTAATATTTTCTGCTAAGTCCATAACATCAGTCCAAACCCTCACACAAACAGTATTTAATATTGTTGAAAATTGGTTCATGCAACATTGCCTCCTCCTAAACCCCAAAAAAACAAAATTACTGCTTTTTGCTCCTACCCAAAAGTCACCACAAATTCACATCACAGTAACCTCTAACAATGGAACTAGCATATCTCCAGACACTTCAACCCAACTCCTAGGAATTACAATAGACCACAACCTCAGCTATGATGATCATATTAATACTACTATAAAATCTGTCAACAAAAAACTAGGCTCCCTTTATAGAATCAAACCCTTCCTTACTCCATTAGCTAGATCTACTATTGCTCAGACCCACCTTATCTCTACCCTGTTCTATGCCTCTGCCATTTATACCAATCTATCGAAAAATAACCTTAGCAAACTAGCAACCAGTTATAACAACATTGCCAGATTTGCCACTGGCGCCTCATTTAGAACCCACCACTGCCACAACCTCAAACAACTGGGATGGTTAGAACTGCAGAACCAACTACTTTGTCAGCAACTTATTATCACCCAAAAGATCCTTTACCACCCTGAGAATACACCAATCCTCACTAATCTGATTACTCCATACAATAATCTTGCAGCACTATGCTCGGCTAATAAGCTCCAAGTTTCCACTATTAAATCAAACAACAAGGCTGGGGACTCACTATTCACTAACACAGTGGGCAAAACCTGGAACCAGCTTCCAAACGAACTCTCAACTCTTTCTTCCACATTGCTTTTCAAAACATATCTTAAAGAATATCTTAAAACACACTGGCTATGTCCCTGCTCTAACCCTGACTAATATCTCATTCCCCATCCTGCTCTCCATATACTTCACTGTTCTGTCAGTCTGATGCCTACCGGTGTTAACTAGTAAGCTAACCTCTAAATAGTATTTAACGAGATTTCCTTCCTAGAACTCTAAGAGTTTACTTACTCTAAAAGTGCAAGCCCTCTTCTACACTAGATGTAAAAATAAGTTTGCAATCTGTAAACGAGGCAAAAAATAAATAAATAAATAAAACTACTTTTATATTATGTTTGTTTTCTGTATTAGATCTTGGCCTACGCCTTACTAAAGGACTCTCTATATGTTTTTTTATGTATAACCCTGTATAAGTTTTCTTTATGTACAATCTAAATAATGTACTGCAAATCATGTTACTACTGCATATAATGTATGTTATGTCACTGCCTATGCTTGGAGCTTTTCTTCCCAGGCTTCTACTGAAAATTGACATATATCCAGTTGGACTAACCTGGTCAACAAATGTAAAATAAAATAAATTAAAAAAAAATGTTGTTAGGCAAAGGAGCAGCGGTGGCTGGTTTCATGAGATATCTGATATTGTATTTGCTCATTTCAAAGATTCCTTATTTTAGTGTCACCAAATATGTACCAATAAGAATAAAGGTCAGCCTTCACTGGTGTTTATTTCACTATTATCTTCATAGTGCTTTTATATCAAGTGAGTGGCTAATTATTACTCATTTATTATATTGTAGAATTATTTATTCATCGCTGTGTTACTTAAGATATAACACAATCTTATTAAGGGATCTATGCAGTTTTCAAAATTCCAAAACAAAAAATTAAACAGTTTTATGACACATTTATTTATTTATTTGCATCATTTGTTTATTGGGAAGGTCTAACTAGGCCAATAAGACCTATTGTTCCAATGCTAAACAGTTGTGGGATTCATAGGACATATAGACAGCAACTTTTGTAGCTTCACTGTAGCATTCTTCGAGGAGATTGATTGACTTGGAAATTGGCCAATATAGCAGTAGTGTAGAGAAGAGAAGGTAATATATAAGTTGTGACAATCTGTTTTCAAACTAAGCCCATGAGAAAGGTTTACTGCTATAGGGATTTTTTTAGCATGTTCAATAATAACAGTGCCAAATTTTAATGTCTCATTGATTGTTACTCCAAACAGCTTCGTACAGCTCTCAGGTTCAATTTCTGTTTTGCTAGTTGTGGTTATTTTGAAATGTTTCTCCTTTTCCAGTTGTTTGGAAAAAAAAAACAGGAAAAGCTTAATTTTTTTTTGATTTAGCAATAGTTCTTTGCTGAACAGCCATGAAGTGAAGGGAGTCCTGTGTTTGCTGTTGGAGTGCATATAGAGTTTTAGCTGAGCAGATGAGGGTTGAATCATGGGCTTACTGGACAATGGGTGCATGCTTATTAGTTCTACAGAGGTCATTTATCAATATATTGAACTGTAGGGGACCAGAGATGGAACCTTTGGGGATATAAGCTGGTACAGGGAGAAAAAGGGAAATGTTTTTGATCCATTTTACTGCTTGCTGACTACAAGAAGGCTAGCTTTTTAGCCAAGACTGAGATTTTTAACTTCATCCCATTGAGGATAGCTGCTGAATTAGTTTTATGAGGAAAAAGATGTCAAATGTCTTGGATGAATCAAGAAAGGTGGCAGGGATAATGTTGCTGATATACCTGTTATGATTTATAGACAAGGTGAAGCTGAGAAGAGCAGTAAAAATAGTATGATGGGACAGAAGCCATGCTGTCTAGGAGATGAGAGGTTAATGTCAGTGATATACTTGAGTAATTCGGCCTGCACTCACTTTTCTTGTACTTTGGATAGGGGTTAAACAATGGTTATAGGTTTAAATTTGGTTAGTTTGGTTGATTAGTCACCTATATGTAGAGGAAGGGTATGTGACTGTTTCTACAAGGTGAGTACATATATTTCTTTGATCTAGTACTTTAAAAGAGTGTAGACTGGGTAGTGTATGGCTTAAAGAGTAGAGTTAGAGTATATTTAACAGTGAGTAAAAGGTTGAAAGTAATTATTTTACAAATATGCAACATAAATAAGGTATAAAAGCTTGCTTAAATGTAGAAATACAGTTTAGCAATATGTGATTAGCATCCATACTAAATGAACTTGGCTTGAAAAATAAGGAATTTGCTTAATGGGCATGTTTTCCTACAGAATTAGCAAGAATGTATGCATTTCATACTGTCAGCAAGAAAGCTGACCTCTTACAGATTTGGCAAGAATATAAAAAACAGGATGTATGCATTTCACATTGTCAGTAAGAAAGTTAACCTGCTTCTTTAATGAATGGACAACAGGAAAACAATTTGTACATGTTTCTATCATATGACACTGTTAACCAAGGAAGTTTGAATGATCAGGTCAGCATTTGTATGTGTTTTTCCACATAGTGTTTCCTTAAAAGACAGTATCAGCATTACAGGATGAAAACATATTTTTCTGCAAACACCAGCAAACAGATGTTGTCATACAAAGATTAAAATAGAGTACCATGGAGAAAAACAAGGTGTAAAACTACTATAAAGAGACTATAGCGGGTAACATTGCTAGAGATATTTTGTGTATTGAGAAGTAAAGTAGTAAAGTGTAACTAAAGCTGCAACAGTAGTATGTGTGGTTTGTTATAAAAAGCTATTTATTGGTTACTGCTCTTAAAGTCAGGTGCTGCATCATATATGCTGCAAGTTTCTGTGGGCAACAGACTGTGATAACTAGACTTTGATTTCAGCAGAATCCAGCCAACAAGACCTAGTGTCTTAAGAAGACTTTGAATCCATCACAGTAAGCAACACCTTGATACTTAATTTTTCACTATGATTTTTAAATATTTTGCTGGGATATTGTCAGTGGCAATGGTTGTTGGCTTTTTTATGGTACATGTGTTTTCGTAGTGTTTCAGCTATTTAAAGAGACAGTGTTTAGGGGCAGGAATGAGGTGACCGACTGAGTAAAATGTATGTTGAATTGGAAACTAATGCTGTCATTTTAAGAGTTTGAGGAATGGGATGGTTGAGATTTGTTCCAAAGAATTAAAAGTGTATTAAGGACAGTCCAGATTGGAATATGTTTGGGTTATTTTGGGAAATGTTTTGGATGTTACAGTAGCATGTTTTATTTTTTTTTCCAGACTGATATGTTTTTACCATGTTTCTGAGTTGTGTGTGATTTGCTTTTTTCCCCATGTATTCCATGCTTTGTCACTCTGTTGCATCACTTTTTTTTTTTGCTTTTGCTTTTGCAGAGAGAGAGAGAGAGAGAGAAAGATAATTTGTAGGGTTAGTGTTTACTTTCTTCTAAGTGGAGCAAAATTGCATAGGATATTTTGAAAAGTAATATTGAAGAAAGCTACAACTTCAACTAGTGCAATGTGTGCAATGCTTTCTATTGTATGGATTTTATTCTAGAGATAAAAGTACTTTATTGAAAGGTAGAAAGTCTGTATACATTATTATATGTGTGTTATTTGTATAGGATGATATTTTTATTACAAAGGTTGATAGCTTGTCACTTACTGTATTGGAGATAGTGTCATTTGAGGAAATGTTATCCGTGGAGTTAGTGAATATTCAGTTAATCGTGAATGTTGTATCACTTGTTTTACTGATTTAGGTAGGGAAGGAGATGATTTGGGTAAGGCCACATACATTTATTGAAACGTCATTGGTTTTATTGTGTAGCATTTGCTAATGTATTTTGAAGTCTCTTAGTATTATTGTTTCAGGGGTAGATTTTTTATGTAAACTCAGGAGAATTTTTTTTCAATGGTTTCTGCATTATTCCTCAGAAGAATATATACACATCTCAGGAGATTCCCTTTACTCCATTATTATAGCAAAAATCTGGAACTCCCTTCCACTTGAAATCCTGATACAGGCAAACAAACATAGCTTCAAAAATCATCTAAAATCCTATCTCTCCAAATCATGGATATGTACATGTTCTGACCCTGGCTATCTCCTCCAATCTGACTCTACTACTATATCTCCTCCCTACCTTGAATTATAATATATTTGTTATAGTGTCTTCTTAGAACATCAGCTCAGTTAATGCCTTTTAATTAAGTATGAAGTACTGCTTCTAAATAATTTTATTATGTACAGTAATGTATGCCTGACAGTAAGACGTTGTCCCATTCGATTCTCAGCTAGAGCGTCTTCTGTCTGGAGACATGCGTGAATGGGCGTACCTTCGTTGAAGGTTGTGCATCAGGGCTGGCAACTCAGCACATAAAAATCTACTGCCAATCATTAGTGGACCGGAGTTCCGCTGTGGCGACCCCTAACCAGGAAAAGCTGAAAGACACAACAACATGTACAGTAATGTATTCATATTCTGAACCTATTCTTTCTCATCACTGTTATTGTATTGTCTATTTAATAATTCCTGATCATAATGTTCATATGTACAGCAATATTATCAACAAACTGAACTTATACTTTGTACAACTAACACTCATGTAAGATTCTCTGACAATTTTGTAAGTTTCCTAAATGTCTCTTTTCTATATTGTTACATTTTCTTCATTGTTATATTGTGTGGAGCTTTTCTCCCAAGGCATCCACTGAAAATGGATAGCCCTGCCCAGCTGGACTTGCCAAGTAAACAAATGTAAAACAAATAAATAAATGAATAAATATATGCCAATCATCCCTTAACATTACTGGCTTTCAATAACATAATCAGAATTTCTGAGTTTTCTTATGAAGAGCAGGCTGTTTTATCAGATGGACACTAATGTCTTCTTAATGCAAAAAGCAGATATGGAAACTACAAAGTCTGAAGAATATAAATATAAAAATGTTTCCTCACATTTTTGTAGATGGCAACTTTGCAATACAAGGGAGATCTGGATCAGAAATTTGTTATGATTCAGTGCTATAGTCTTATCATTGGTGAATCAGTAGTAAAAGTTTCAGTATAGCATTGTAAAGTAATACTTAAGTCTTATTAATATATCTTTTTTGATGTTTTCTCTTTTGATTAATGTGATTACGTATAAGCTGTGCCTGTGAATATAATTTAGGTTCTGTAAGGATCTGAAGTCTTTTTTAGTAAACAACAAAAACCATAATCCTTTTCAAAAGAAGTTATTGAATATAAATGCCTTGTGTTACCCATACTGATCCTTATATCTGATTGAAAACATATTACTTTTTTCTCTTCTCCACATAAACTTTGTTCAAAAATGAATTATTTTTGCTGTCTTGGTCTACATAAAACCGAACCACAGTCATTCCCATATCAGTCCCTAATACATCTTTTTTATGAAAAAAGAGCCAAAATTCCCAAGTATAAATAAGATAAGACCCATGCTTGCTAAGGGAAAATGACATTCACAATGAAATTTTATGAATATTTAATTCAGATGTTCAGTATTTTTTAGATAGTGATCTACCATTTGAATTCAATTGGTGACATTTCAAGGTACATTAAGATGGCTCCTAATTAATAAAGCTTCTTATCAAAAGAAATGGAAATGGAAAAAAAAAATAACTGAACTAGAACAATAGATTACTAAAGCAGGTAAAGAATTGCATAAAAGTTATGGTTCTAAATATTCCATTTAAGCTTCAGCTCGTACTTTATTAAAACCTTTACAAGGTACAAACCAATCAGTTTTGAAACGAAGATTACTGATAAGTCTGCTGAATGGGCCCATGTTCTCTTTCAACTTACTACAAATGTATAAGGTACTCACAATCCACACTATCTAATTTATATTAACTACAAAGGACTGTTTTGAGTTTGTTTGTTTGTTTGGAACCCATTGCTCTACAATGGTTGAACATTTTTTCATGGATTTTTCAGGAAATGCTACTGGTAAAATTATCCATATACTACACTTAGATTGAACTTCTATCCTGAAAGACAAAGGAGCAGCTGCATCTTAAATTTTAATGAGCAAACATCTATTATTTATGCATTTTAATAAAACAGCATATGCAGAGAATAAAAAGCTCACATTTACACAGAAATGAATATTATTTTTAGATCTTACAACTAACAATATCTATCTATATATATATATATATATATATATATATATATATATATATATATATATATAGCCCTTGCAGGCCATTTTAAGTCAAGCCACTTTCTTTACTGGTGCTTGAATTAACCTATTCCATTAGGTGTTATTTGATAACATTTCTTTAACATTAATGAAAACAAAAGGCTACACATTTGTCTTCAAATTTTAAAAATATTGCATTCTCTCAATTTCTAAAGCCTACTATCACATTTATTCTATCTAACTTCAAATAATCTCTTTATTGATTCAAGATATTTATATGAAAATTTCTGGATAAGGTCCCACAATATGCTTACTGTATTTTATTTTGCATAGATTGCACATGTTTATGAAATACTGACTTCAAAATCTTAAATATATGCATGACTATCAGGTCATTTAAATGTACGTATTTATATTTTACTATAATGTATACAGTGAAACAAAATATCACTTTTGGTGGGAAAAGAATATTATTTTGGGTTCTCATTTCAACAGAATACAGAAATGATATCATTTGGGCACATACTGTGTGCATGAGTATGACAAAACTGCAAAATGTGTGTATTTCTTATGAACCAAATGACAATAGCAGAGCACATGCATGACTGTATAAAACTACTGTTGGTAACTTGTAATAAAGGACAATTTCACTGTGATACTGTGACATACTACATCAGTTTTCCCTGAAATATAAATATAATACATTATAACAATCAACTGCAAAATGTACCTAGCTGGAGACACAACTTCATCATCACATAAAGAAGTTCATAGTACATGAGTTTAAACACTGGGCTCATATGTCTAGTGAAAAAAAAACTTTTGTACTCAGGTACTCAGAAGAGAAAATTATGTTTTTTTTTCTTTCTTATCAAATTACAACCAAAGTGTGCTGTTTGTCTTCAGGAGATGTCCAAAAAACAGTCCCAATAGAAACCAGGTATAATTCAAAATGTCAGATTAGAGCAGTGAGTACCTGTACATGAAAGAATGTAGCACATGTCTTTAAAAGGCCATAGCTCAGTCCATTTTCAGATTTTTTATTGAAACTCTTATGAAATAAAAACAGGTATTTCAGTTACAAAAACACTTCAGGATTCTATTTTACTCTTACAGTATTCAGTGATGCATTATGCTGAGTTTTATCCAAGTAATTGCTCTGATATTTGAATATTAGGTACAGTACGTGACAAATTAAACAATAACTGTGATTCCAAAATAATCCCACTACAGGTGTTAAGATCTGCAGTCAAAATGGAGTGATTCTGAGACAAGTTAATTTCAAGAATGAAAAACATCATTATTGGCTAACTTGCATGGCTCTGAATTTCATGATGTTGCCACTAGCATTAATCTGTACTTTCCTGCTATAAGCATACCTGGTACTCCATCCAAAACATTGGCACATTCACCCTTCCATTTAGCCTCATACATGCACACAGATACACATATCTACGCAGTCACTCACATACACGCACACACACACACACACACACACACACACACACACACACGCACACACACACTATTCCTGAATTGTCAGAACATCCCTGATAAAGCATCTGATTTTTCTCCTTTCCCCTCATAAATCAAGGATAATTGCAGTCAGTCATTAATGGCAGGCATTAAAGTTTCATTTTTCTTATTGTTCATAAATTGCATTGTGTTGGTAGAGCTGTTGTTCTATTAATGTTTTAAATGAGATGAAGTAATATTTTAGGAATGTCCTTGGTGTTGTCTTGTGTTCCTTCCAGCCTTGTCCTGAAGCCTTAGCATGACTGCATACAAGTATGGCAACCCTGATCCCACAAGGACATATCCTCATACCTCTCAACTGTCCCTGATTTTACAGAATATTCCTGATGTTGCATCTCGTCCATGCCCAGTCCATCATAACTCATGGGCTACTCTAGTCAGTGAATAATACCAGGCATTATAGGTTTATACGTCTTATAATGTGATAAACATGGTATAGCAAAAAAACTCCTCAGTTAACATAGAGAGTTGAGGGTCTGGGATGACAAGCTGTTTTCTGTATCAAGAGTGGAGGGCTTGGACTCTATAATACTTTTACTTAATTTTTGGTTTTGCAAAACAGACAAAGTAAATATGTTAAAATTGTCATTAGTTTCTTGAAGTGGTACAGAGGGCTATCACCCTGCTAGTTTTCTGGGTTCTGTGCTGAATGTACAGGGTTTCAGTCTCCTTAAATGCTTTTAGGACATGATATAAAGAATATTCCTGGTGTCTCATGCTACCATCTCTTCTCCTCATATCTTTCTTGCTACAGTGTCCTATGAGCATTTAAGTGCTCATAGGGCATGATATAAAATGTAATTATTGGCTATATAGTTGGTGTCATTCTGGAGGAATCCAGCATGCATCACCTTGGGATGAGATGGCTAACAAGTCTTCCTGCTTTGCCAAGGATGGCCTTCACCTGTCTTAACAAGGCTTTCACATTCTGGCTAAAGCCTTTTCTGTCTCCATAGTGCCTTTTTAGGCAGAGTCCCTCTAAGGGACATTCCGACCTAGTAAATTCTAATTTGTAACACATTAATGCAGCTCTACTCAGTTCTGGGAGTCTAAACAAAAAATGTCTGAACTCGAGATTCTCCAAAAACTTGAACACATCCATATATGTATAGTTGCAAAAACATGGTTTCAGAGCAATGAATGCAGTCCATCTAGTCCTGTGTATAATGCCTATCACATCTTCAGACCCACTGGTAATTGTGTGGATTACCAGTATTTGCCAAGGATATTATCACCTTATGACAGATTCTTTGGGACACCCCATGTGAACTCCTAGTAGTCCAAATCCTCCTAAACAAGACTAATTACTACTTCATAGTTAACTATAAAACACACATCTTATCTTCCCTTCTGAGCACAATATCTATCTTGACACATTAGCTGAAATTCCTATTAAGCCCAAGACCTTTCTACTGGGGGACTTCAACTAATAATAATAATATTTTAATGGATTTTTATACACCTTTTATGAAGTATTATATATATTTTTTGTAATAGGGTTCCGTTATATACTACCAACAACATGAAGTTAATTAGTTGTCCATGTTTATTGCCTTCAAGATTTTATGTATATGAATTTATGTATACGAAAGTATGTTTCTTTATACTTAGATTTACATTCATATGTATCTTTTATTTTCATATATATTTTTAGGTATACAAGTTATTTTGAGTGCATGTCAGTTGTAGATAAGTGAATTTCTAATAGTTTTTATACATCTAAGGGTTACTTAGAACTGGAATTAATTAAACTCAAGTGACTAACAATCAATTAATTAAGAACTGTTTTATCATGAGAGTATTTAAACAGAATAATTGTATTAACAGAAGATTCTGATGAAGTCTCACGATAGGAGACGAAAGCACGCTCAATCTGTTTGAATTTGAGACTGTGTGTGTTCAAATAAAGATTTTGGAATTATCTATCGGTCAGTTCATTCCCTTTATACGCATTGGTGGAGGACAGCCTTTATTGTTACCAACAGTAAGAATTACTGCTTGCTGGACTTCAACTATCCATCAGTAAACTTTGCTGACATACACTGCAAATGGTTGGCATGCTCAGTGCTTCCTTGAGATTATAAATGTTGACTCTCCTTAACCATCATACTAAAGGCCTCTATATCCCAGATCTAGTCCTCACAAATATGGCTACTTCTTGCACAGCTCCATATGCTTCATCATTTCTTGTTAAATCAGGCTATAATTTGGTGACCTTTTTTACTTAAAATTGGTGGTACTTACTTTGCAAATATTTCTGTGTTTAGGGACTTCTCAAAAGCAAACTTTCTTCAGTTAGTTGAAGACTTAAATACATTCTGTTGTAATCCTTCTCTGAATGTTCCTGTTGCTAAAGGTTCTACCTATACCTCTGACATCTACTCCCATAGTTGCATTGATAAGGCAGTGCCTATCCTCAACAAATAAAATGAGAAGTTTAAAAACAAGCCCCTGTGGTAGAATACCTACATAAATAAATTATATAATAAAAGAAAGAAACTGCTTAAACCTCGTAGGATATCTCATTCTACCTGCCTACCTTAATAACACACTTAAGGAAACTAACAAAGACCTTAAAGGAACCACCAGGAAGCTCAAACCTAAATATGAACTTAAAATAGTCACTGAAAAATAACTGCAAACCTTTCTATAGCTATGTCAGGAAGACAGGAACTAACCCTCAACAGTGTTCAGAGTGAGTCCACAATAATGCTACACTCGTTGACCCAAACTAGCACATTTAGTGCAAAATTTAATCCACTCAGAGTTATAGCTATCCCACAGGTTTTACAATCCCAGCCACCTCATTTAATTACTGTGGAACAAGTTCTCTCAGCCCTTTCCAAACATAATAATACTTCATCCATGGGCCCTGACAATATACCAGATTGCCTGATTATCAATGCCAAATATAGTCTTTTCAAACCCCTATTTAAACTTTTCAATCTAAGTCTCTCCATTGGTTACATTCCTGAAGTGTGGAAAACAGCTAATATAATATCATTACTCAAGGTTAGACCAGCCATGGACCCTGGCAACTACAGACCCATTAGTCTCACTAGCTTCATATGTAAAGCTATGGAGTGCATTACCACAGACTTCATTAATCTGGACATTGAAAATCTCTTAAGCATAGACCCTCATCAAGTTGGCTTTATCAAAGAAAGGTCCTGCCTCTTTAACCTCATTAATTTCTTTGAAAAAGTAACTCTAACAGTGGATAGTGGTCATGCAGTACATATAGAGCACCTATACCTGGCCAAAGCCTTTGACATTATTCCTCATGCAAGCATTACTGATAGACTTGTAAATCTGAATATAAATCATTATATCATGCCATGGAGAGCTTACTGGTTGTCTAACAGAACCTATGTGGTTAGAGTAGCAAGTGCCACTTCTGAAAGCAAAAAAGTTACCAGTGATGTACCACAAGACTCAGTTTTGAGCCTTCTCCTATTTGGTATATATTTTTCAGACTTTCAGGATTTCTGACCTATTGTTAACTAAGTTTGCAGATGCACAAAAGGACAGATGGTGCTCAGGAAAAACCAATAAACTGTAGTAAAGCACCACAATTAATGGTTCTCTTCTGGTGATTGGTACTTTTAATTGGTTCTAAATAGGGGTGTGTGTATATATATGACAATGTAATGGCTGCTTTTCATTATCTGATGAAGTTGAAGACGAAAACGTTTTGTATTACAAAAAGCGTTAAGTGTGTGGATTGAATAAACTGTTCGTGCTTTCTACCTTGTTGTGGTGCTTTATTACAGTTTATAAGTTTGGAGATGACTATAAATTGGGTGTTGTCATTCGATCTTCAGCTGACTCATATTTATTCAAACACGGCTTAGACCATGTTAATAACTGGTGCCAGGACACTGGTCTTAAAGTAAATATAAAAAATGTAGCATAGTTCATTTTAGTAAACAAAACAGTTTCACTTACTGTATAAGAGATACTCGCCTCCAATCAGGAACCATTGTAAGGGATCTGGGTACTCTTGTTGATAATTCCTTATCATTTAATCATCATGTCTAACACAACAGTTTAGAAAGCCTTTTATCTGACCAATCTAATTTCCAAATGCATCTCCACTAGATCCAAAGAAAGCTTAACTTCTTCTTTTGGCAATATTTATCTAAATATATTGCACAACTTGGGAGACCTCAGAGATTCATTACTAAGTACAAAAATCTTAGTTATTAGGTGAGACTGGCAGTTCTATCTCTGTACTCAGCCTCTTACGGACTCCTCTGTGGAGATCTATGTCTATCCTTTCATGCCATGAAAGATCCTACCATACATTATCTCCTATTCCTTCCCAGAACTAATGGTACATAAAATGCTCAGTTAAAAGAACGAAACCTTAATCAGTAGATAAATAAGACATGACGTAATAGATTCACATCCCTATATATCTGACTCATGTGGAACAAACTTCCATTACATCTCAGGCAGAGTAACACCTTTGCCACCTTCAAGGTAAACCTAGATAATCAGATGGGCAGCCTGAAATTTTCTCCCAGTCTATCTTGTCTTGCTCTACTTTAGGCTAAAGAGAATTTTTAAATATGGTGTTTTGGCTAGGCTTAAAATGGTCTACATACCATTTGCTTACTGCTTACCTATGACCCTATCCTTTAAGTCTAGTATTCCCCATGCCCTATATCCTTCATGCTGGAAAACTTGTACTTTTAGATTTTTAGGGGTTTTTTTGGACACGATATAAAAAGTATCACTTATGTATAATGCATTATTACAAGATACGTTTAACATTCCAGGGGATCGTGGAAGTATGACAGCTCCCAGCCTCCACACAGACATTCACACATTCATGCATGTATGCACAGACACACACACACACACACACACACACACACACACACACACACACACACACACACACACACCCCTGGTATACCTATCCCCTAACTTACCCTGTCTACCACGACCACCCAGCCAACCACAGACACATCACCATACAGATACAAATACACACATGCACTTGAGGTCACTCTTTCTCTGCATAACTCATACATATAGCTACACAGATAAACTAACTCTTATTCACACCCCCTCTACCACTACCTTGTCGCTAAACTCCCCGGCATTTACCTGTAGCATAATCTAGAAGTAGTGGGTGAACACAAGTTTTTATCCATGTTCATTAACATGGCCAGCTGATATAACACACAGCTAAGGGATGCTGTGAATTGCTAAGCTGCATAAATCCTTTACTGCAAGCATTTCTTAAGAAAGAGCACCTGGCTAATTAGCATATGCCACTTTCCCAGAATGCCTCATTAGCATTCATTGTAAATCACAGAGACAGCCCAACATGGTGCTACACCACTTCATGGTTCAGCACTGCTGTTAAGTCTGTATCTAAATAAAGCATGCCCCTTGTGGTAACATTTCTGAATCTCTACCACCACGTTGTAATCCACTCTTTTGTGGGACTTGTTAATAGTTGCAGATTGCAGTGATCTACATTCTCTGTTCAGGTGTTACATGTCCAGTATACCTCGAGAATATTAGATAAACTTTAACACACTTAAAGACAGTGAATATTATTTTCATATATTTTAGATATATTAGATATCTGAAAATGGTTTCAAAAAAGGAGATCTGTAACATATTTAATTTTATTTCCACAATGACAAGTTACAAATATTTTTATGTATGTGAAATTTTTCAATAAAAATGAGTTTTAAAAATATCAATGATCTGTCATTTTACAGTCTTTGTGCTACTTATCTTACTTCTTGCTTTGATGTGTTCTAGCTACAAGCAATTCATTGCATTTATTCCCTCATACTTAGCAATTATGAAATGGATTCGAAAGCTACACTTTGCAGATGCCCTTGTTATCTTAAATTTCCATCATAGCCACTTTTTCTCTACAAAGAATTTTAACCTCTCTTAATTCGATCTTAGGCTGATGTCATCTCAAATTCTATGAGCCCTCTTTACCCTCTTTTCATCTTCTGTTGCTTACATTATCTGTAAGATGACTACAAACCTTTGTCTATCTGTACATTCATTGTAATTATGTACATTCATCCTAGCTGAAGCCCCAGTCTTATCACAACTAACATGATTCTTCTTTCTCCTGTTGACCCTCATTGAGTAGAATACTTTTTTAACTCCTGCACATTAATGAAAGAATATTAGCATTACGGTGGACATCTTCACCCCCACACTATGAGGGCATGCTAACAGTCTATACAATTGCTCACAAAGACAAAAACAACCAAAATAAAAATAATCATCTGTCATATTCTAGAACTCCTACTTTATTATAACTTTTTAAAACCATTTTACAAGGAACAGGACAAATATATGACGGAAATATCTGGGCATTCTGCAAAAGTGTGAACAGTCTACCTTTTGTATTTTAATTAATTTTTCAGTGTTTGCTCAATGCTCTGCTTGGCATAAACATGTTTAGCTATGCTCAGCTAGTTTGTGCAAAGTGCAGTAGCACACAAACTGGAGGAATGGACAATCCACGTTGTAGACGACCCAGACAGCCACACACATGAACAGGATGAATTCAAATAATAATATTGTATATCGTGCAACCACTGTAAGCTGTGTTGAGCTACAGTTAACAGTGAGAACCTTACAATAACTACTAAGATAACAGAGTTCTAGTACAGGGTGTGCACGTTTTGTTTTACTGTTGTGAGATTGCAGATTATAGCAATAAAGTGCAAGATACACAACTGATTTTTCAACCTTCTTATAATAGTTGCAAATGTAGGAGAATTCCATATATGATAAAATTGACTAGCCCATTTACACAAGTGCCTATATACCTACTCAGTTGCAAATTGCATTGTTCACTTCTGTTGTGGATTGCTTACTATCAAGCAAACAGTATGTCCGGCATTGCGCACCATCTCCTTACATGTTTACATGATGGTAAGCAATGCGCAACATTTTCAAATGTTGTAAATCCAAAATAAGCACACTCTCAGTAAGCACGAGACATGGACTAGGCTGGGAACAGCATCATATAAACTGCAATTGGTGGGAAATCCTCACTAGACATTGAGCTTGAACTATGGCAGGCATGTCTGGAGTTGCTGGAGAGGGTGTGCACTTTCATGTGCAGTGTTGGGGTGTCCAGGAGTCCAAGATTTTTGTTGGACCCCTAGTTAGGGTGCATGGGTCCAGGTTGCTGCAGTAAGATTATTCCAGATCAGAATATAAATCTGAAGCCTGGAATAGTGCTGCCAGGGCTTTAACCAGTGCAACATGTATCCCCCTGCACAGGTGAGCAATGTAGACATCATTTGTATGACCTCCGGACAAGGAAGTGGGATGGCTTAGAGTTTTGGATTGAGGAATGTCAGGCTGGGGATACTCCACAGATGTGTAAGTATAAATTTTAGTGAGAAATTGTAAGAGTTAAAAGCTGAATATAGTCAAAACTGATATCCATAATGGTGTTCTTTTCTGTTTTTTCCACAGCTGCTTAGGAGATAGTCTCAAATATTTAATCCCATGCTGCTTGTCTAGTAAGGATGCAAGAAACATGTGATATGTATGCATCCGGAAAGTACTGTCTAAATAGTATTTTAATAATAATAATAATTATTTCTATAGTAATTTTGTAGCATTAAAAGTTAAGGACCCCTTAGTTGGTATTTAATGGAGTTGTATAAAACTGAGCATGCATACCCCAACTGTAAAAGAAACTATGCATGCTGTAGTCTGTAGTACAAAACAATAGTGTCATATTCTCAAATAACAGTAGGAATGCATCTCTAAACTGTACAAGGAAAAGTATTCAAACAGTAGTCTGTAGGACAAAAGAACAGTACAGTATTTTAGCATAGTTACCAGTTGTGGGTTCAGAAACTGCACTTCCCAAATATACAATACTGTTAAGTTTTCATCATTATTAGAATATAACTTCATACTTCTACACGAGTGGCACAAATGACTTTCTGTGACCTGCAATCAGTAGAATTGGAGCATGCATATGTATTAAATTGAATGTGCATAACCCAACTGTAAAAGAAACTATGCATGCTGTAGTCTGTAGTAAAAAGCAGTGGTGTCATATTCTGAAATATCAGTGGGCATGTAACTCTAAACTGTAAATGGAAAAATATGCATATAGTGGTCTGTAGGACAAAAGAACAGTACAGTATTTTAGCATAGTCATCAGTTGTGGGTTAAAACATTGCATTTCCCAAATAGACAGCACTGTTATGTTTTCATTATTATAGGAATGTAACTTCATACCTCTATAGCAGTAGCACAAATGACTTTCTGTAATCTGTAATCAGTTAATTGGAACACTCATATGTGCAATATATGCACACATCGAGGACTGGTGGCAACAATCTTTACTATAGTGTGTCTCTGTTATAAACTGGGTAGTTTTAAAAGTAAAGAAGAAATTTGTTAGGAGTTTGTAGTGTTAAAAGTAAAGGTAACAGACTAGAGTAAAGTAATTGTATTTAATGCTTTGTATGTCACATATGAAGTTACTAATTTTCTCCATTTTTTATTGTCTCACCCCAACTTTTTTCTCTCTTTTTTGGGTGTGTTTTTGTTTGGGGGGGTATTTTTTCTTCTTTTGTGTGTGTTTACTTTTTTATTTTTTGTTTTTCCCCACAGTACAGCTGGGTAGGACTGTCTCACAAGACTCACCTACCCCCACTCCATTGGCTGCAGCACCACTGCCCAGTATGTCTGTTGCAGTACCTGGTAGCACCCTCTCTGCTGCCCCTGCACTATATGGCCCCTCAGGTAGTTCTGCCCTGGAGGACAGGCCTGTGACTCCCTCTGGGCACAGTGGCAGATGGGGTGAGTTTATCACCCATGACAAACTGACAGGGGTGGTGTGTAGGATTGTGAACCACACAGTTGGTACATGCCTACACCTATGGGAGCACCTGCTCTCCATCCTAGTGCAGAGCACCCATAGGAGGCACAGACATCTGTCATTACAGCCAGTGGTGCAGTGAGGTGACAGTGGTGAAGGTCCACTGGGTGAGGACTAGATTCTCACTGCCAACTGCCCTGGCATGCATGGGACGGTGATTTCCCATCCCTCTCCCCATCCATGGTGTTCATCCATCTTATGTGTCCTTCACCATCCCTGCCTCTTGTCTTGTTTGTCTTGTCTGTCTGCAATAGCTTCCTCACCTACCCAACTTACCTCACATCGACATTCCTACAACCCTTCCCCAATAATCTTCTCACTCTCAAAAAATGGGCACCTGTCCCACAAAAAAAATCATCCCATACATAGCTCTGCATTACACAAATGTGTTTTCATGACACACATGATTCTTTTAAATTCTCTATACAATTCTCTATACAACAGATTGTGTTGTGGTCACCCCACTCTCTAGGGGTGACTGTCCAAATTCAGCCAAATTTATATGTTTTATTCTGGAAGAAATGGATAGCCATGGTTCTTTCCTACATCCTTCCTGCACATTCCTGCCTTGTTTTCACTTTGGGCATCCCCCTGCTTGCTCCCCATTACACTACTTTCCTGTCTTCCCCATTTCTTTTCTTTAATGAAATATTGAGTGATGGTGCATGGTGCTCACCGTCTTGCAGCAATGGAAAAAAGGTAGCAATATAAGAAAATATATTTATAGTATCATACAGGCTTGTAAAATTAGTAGTTCCATCCATATCAACCCCAGTACCACTTCCTTCCAACAACAGTGATGCAATAGCATTTGCTGCCACAGAGTCAGTTAAAAAGCAGATATATTTAATACATTCAATAGTAAGTGGCACAGTTTAGGAAAGATTTCTCTTTGTACTTCCCCATGCTTGATACCTCTAATGTCATATCTTCTTCATTAAATTTCTATGAAGCTACATTGTACAACTCCATGTAATATTTTATGAAGCATTATTGCACAATACTTTAGCCTTGTACAGCAGTAGTATGCAATGTTTTGTGATGCTGCTCACTGCACAGCATTGATAAGCAACACTACTAAATTTTTTTTTAATTTATTACCTATAACTAAACCATTTGCCCCAAAAAGGAACTTATTACTGCATTAAGTGGATTAATTCCTGCAGCCAGAGATTCAGTTAACTAGGAGGTGTATACAACAGCAGTTAAGTCTGAAATTTGCTATATAGTCTCTAAAATACACCTGCTAATCATCTGAGTCTGTAGCATCACCTGTTAAATCAGTGATACATGTATTTTTGTTTAGATGGTACTTGATTGGAATCCAGGTGTATTTTAACACTGTCAAATAGTTTTATGTGTAAATCCAAATTCAGAAGTGTGATGTTTGTTATGGAACATTTCACAGTGCCATCAGTGCATGCCACACCCTACATAGGATGGTTTCAAATTGACATGATGGCACTGTGAAATGTTTCCTGGATTTTTGGATGCCACAGAATGTTTGTTATGGAGTTAACCTATACAGACAGGACCCAGGAAGTTAAAACTGGGGAGTTCACCTCTACAGAGATGCCAGTCACAAGTAGAATCCCTCAGGGTTCAGTCCTTAGGCTGCTCCTTTTTGGCATTTACTTCTCAGAAGTCAATGAGAATGTCAGTGGTCTCTGGCTGATTAAATTTGTAGATGATTGCAAATTAGGAGCTGTCAATGAATGTCACACTGACACAAATGTTCTCCATGGGGGGCTGACACAGACCAACAACTGGTGTCAGAGCCATGGACTAAAACTAAATGCCAAGAAATGCATAATAGTATCCTTTGGGAAGTCATTCATCCCTGGTAACTATAATATTGACAACACAACCCTAGAGATGACCCAGAAATCAGGGACTTAGGGACACACATAGATAGTAATCTAGCCTTTGATTATCATGTGTCTACAGTGGTGAGGAAATCATTCTATGTTTTGCAACTTATAAAGGTATGGCATCTAAGTCCACAGAAGTCATTGTTCCACTGTATTCGGCATTCAACAGACATATCATTGAGTACAATGCCCCCTTTGGTATGTACCTAACCAGGCATATCCAACAATTGGAACATTGTTAGAAAAATATGTAATAGTAATATGCATGCTTAAATGCATTCGAGATTTAAAAGGGTTAATACATTTATTGTGTTCACACTGCATGAATCTGCACAGCCATTAGAAACTTAACAAGAAGCATTCTATTTTCTGCTAATGTCAGCAAATAACAAGAAGTAATTCATTTCTGCTAAAGTCATGAAAATTAACAAAGGGATATTGATTTCTGCTTATGCCATGAGAAAACATGCAGCTGCTAGAAGCTATTGATAAAGAAAACAATAGATGCTTGAAAGTTTAAACCGTAGTCAGCATTACTTGTACTAAAGCTAGAAATGTACCTTGAATCTAGGTAAAATGTAACACATGTATTAGAACAGTACAATAGGAGAATTGAAATGCTGAAATGGAATGACATAAACCCAAGGCCAGGTTGTTTTTCTCAAAATATTTTTGCAGAATGACAGATATTTTAACTTGGTCAGCAATAAGTCTAACAATATTTTCTGTAGAACATACAGAAAGCTGTGTCTAACTACGTCAGCAATAGAATGTAACATTTTCTATGTGACAGGAAGAGAACTGTATAAGTATAACCTACTAGTCATTAATCATTTAGACAAACCCTGTGCATACATGCTTTGTCTCCTTGCTGCAAGTAATAAAGGGTGCCTTGCTTGAACTTAACGTGAATTGGTCTTTGAAGTTTTTTCCTTTGACAGATTGGTCCTTCAGACCGGAACCTTCTCTTCACCTCGGATCAGATGGGCCAGGTGGTTGAAACCGTACAGGGAAGAAACCAAATTGGTTCTTCTTATCTGAAAAGTCCTCCAACTGAATTGTCGTTCAAAAAAGGCCAGCCACTTTCTGATCTGCGACTGAAGGACGGGTATCCGCGAATTGGTGATCAATCACATGGGCTCAGGTAAGGTGAATCTACTTTTTTCTGTTTTCTGTTTTAGATCAGGGACTAGATGTGTATTGTTTTTGTTAGACTGTATTTTTCTTACAAGTCAGGGACAAAAAAGATCACTGTCTCGTCATAGATCAGGAGAAACAGAATAAGTAGGCAGTCATTCTGAAGAGACTATAACAAAATCCGTGGTACCACGTAAAAAAAATTAAGAGAAGTTACGTAACAATCAAAGGGTAGAACAAAATGGGTAATAATTGCACAAAAAGGCCCCAAAATCCACCGTTAACAGAAGACGCAAAATACATGCAGTCGCAGCAGGCTGACAATATTAAATATTATTCAAAATGGGTTAATATGTCGAATTCGACGGAAAATTAGAAAACTCCTCGCTTATCAAACTTGTCAAACAGCTCAAAACCGATTCCAAAGGTCGGGTAAAAAAGCAATGTAAATTAGGAATTCCTCAGGCACACAGGTGGATTGAGGAAGTAAACCGTAGGGAACAAAAGAACAAAAATTCAAAAGCAATGTTTTTAGACAAGGAGGACAATAACTTAGTAATAGAATCAGCACCTCCGCCTCCCTTACCGGAATATGAAGCAAGTGAGCAGGTTAGTCCACCCCCACGATATCCTGTAGTCACTGAAGATAGAGGCATTATGAAAATAAAAACGTATATTAGAGTTCCCATCGAGACCAGGTCTCGAACAAAGGCAGGTAACTCAAATGAAGGCATCGAGTTATGGCAAATGGTTAAAAATTCACGATCTATAAGTGAAGGAGAAGAAATATGTCCACTTATAGAAGTACCCAACCCTCAGGCAGGTCAGGACAATCAGGACCCAACTATTTTAGTGTATAGACCTTGGACTCCGGAAGACATCCGGAAAACCACTGAGGGAATTCCCCATCCAAAGGTTAATTTTAGAAAATTCTCAGAAGATTTACAAGGAATGAGGCTGAGTTATAACTTAAATGGAGAAGAGGTAGAAAAAGTAGTTAGACAAATTGTAGGGCCAGATTGGTATATGATTAGTGGGAACTGGAATCCCCGTGACGCTGCACAAAGACCCCTCCCACATAGCAGCGCAGAATTAGACACCAGAGTAAAAGATCTTACAGACCGCATCTCTGAGAAATGGAAACCTATGGCAGACTGGACTTGCATTAATCAATGCATCCAACAAGAAGGTGAAACGATTGACCAGTATTATGCCAGACTATTAGAGTGTTTTAATAACCACTGTGGAATGCAGGTTCCTGAAGATCAAACACAAAATTCCCCATATGAACAGCAGTTAAAGAATGCATTTTTAAAGGGCAGTATTGCACCTATAAGCAGTTTTATTACAAAACACATGGTAGATCATCGTACAAGCAGGTTACAATCATTACTTGAATATGCTAGACATGCCGAAAGGCATTTTAATAGCAAAAAGAAAAAGAAAGCTCAAATATTTTCTGTAGAAGATGGAGCAGAAGTTTATGTAGTACAGTCTGGGAAAAAGGGCAAGCAAAATGCACAGGGAAACAAACAATCTGATCAACGATCAGAGGACTTTGAAGGGCGAAAGAAAAGGGGAGAATGTTTTAAATGTGGTAAAAAGGGACATTTGGCAAGGGATTGCAAGAAAAACAAGAAGGCAACAATGGAAAACAAGGAGGGTGAGGACTGACTATATGGTAGTCAGGAATCACTAGAAGGGGCTAGCGAAGAAGGGACAAATGAGAATGTAATAGAGGGAGTAGAGGAAGTACAGGAAGTTAGTGACAATGAAGAAAAAGAAATATTAGACCTAGCTTTATTGAGCTTGGAGCTCTATTTAGCAGACACAAAACCAGAAGTTGCACTCTTGGTAGAAGGGAGGGAAGTCAAATTCTTGTGTGACTCAGGGGCATCACGAACCCTGATACATCCCTCCAAACTGCCAGAAAACACAGAGACACCTGATTACATACTGGTTAAAGCAGCTAATGGACAGCTGTATCAGGAGCCTCTCTCTCGTGACATTGTATTAACTGATCCAGTTTCAGGATTGACACAATAAAGCAAAATTGTTGTTTCTGCAAAATGCCCAGTAAACCTCTTGGGCAGAGACCTCATGCAGCTATTTGGTATAGCAGTAGTCCCAACCATGCAGGGTATGGAATCACAGCGACAAATTGATACCTTTGCAGTGCAATCGGAGGGTGAAATGTTTTATTGGTACAGCCAGGACTTGGTTACGACTGGTCCAGGGACTGTAACCGAAGAGTTAATGAATGTAGCCATCAGCAAGTTACCCTCCCTTGACATTGATAAGCAACAACTGTTGCACTGTACCCTGTATTATTGTAACACACCAGGACCTGATAAGGAATATGAGCAAGAATTGTTTAAGAATCATGCAAACAGATTGATATTGCGTAATCTGTACTGGGACACAGAAGGGAACAGTGTTGCCAGCTGTTCATTGCCCCAGGAATTCTTTGCACTTTATAAATCTAATTGATTGCCACATGTTAACTTAACCAAAAACAGAAATATAGAATGGGCAGACCTAGGAGAAAAAGTCACGAGATGGAAGAAACAGACAGAACTAGAACTGTCAGAACAGGGAATACAAATACAGAAGTTGAACTGGATAACTCAGACCAACCCAGCTGTGCACTTACAGTCTGGTGAGGGCAGCTGATTGACTCTCCTGTTAAAAGAGGAAGAAAATGCCTTACAAAATATACCAGAGACTCTCTGGTCAACAGGAAAGTCAGATGTAGGACTTATTCGTACAGCAGGACCAGTTACTATCACTCCAAAGTCAGCATTTAGACCACAAAAGAGACAGTATCCCTTAAGAAAAAATGCAGAGGCAGGGATAAAGCCTATTATAGCAGCCTTACTTAAAGGTGGGATACTAGTAGAATCTCCCGATTCACCATGTAACACCCTTGTTTCCAGTCAAAAAAGCAAATGGAGAATGGCGTATGGTCCAAGATTTACAAGCTGTAAATGATGCAGTAATACCAAGGGCACCTATGGTGCCAGACCCACACACCCTGTTGAATGATTTAAAACCTCAACAGAAGTATTTTTCTGTGGTAGACATCAGAAATGTATTCTTTTTGATACCGATACACCCTGACAGCCAGTATTGGTTTGCATTCACATTTCACGGGAAAAGTTATACATACACGCAACTACCACAGGGATATTGTGAAAGTCCAATGATATTCTCAAAAGAAATGGCAAGCAACTTGGTGGGATTCACCCAACCAAGAGGCAGTCAGATTTTACTTTATGTTGATGACATCTTGCTGACAGCTCCCACCCAGCAGGATTGTAGAGAGGACACCATAGCACTTCTACAATTTTTAGCCGCTGAAGAACATAAGGTAAATAAAAGTAAACTGCAGCTTTGGAAAAAAACAAGTTAAATACCTGGGATATGTAATATCCAAGGAAGGCAGAACATTAGATGAGGACAGAAAGGTATCAATTTTGCAAGCACCAAAACCCACTACCAAGAAGGAAAAGATGTCCTTCCTGGGTACAACTAATTTATGCCGGAGTTGGATTCCAAACTATGCTTTGGAATCTGCACCTCTGACTGACCTTATATATAAGAAGCCAATGGCAGCACAAGATTTATTACAATGGACACCAGAAGCAGAATCTGCTTTCTGCAAACTGAAGCAGTTAATAGCATCCTCATTAGTTCTGGGATTACCAAACTACCATAAACGTTTTTTCCAAACTGTAGATTGTAAGCAGGGTTACATGATATCAGTATTAACACAGCAGCATGGGGATAAGCAATGCCCCATTGCTTACTATTCATCACAACTAGATCCAATGGCACGATCCTTACCCCACTGTGTACAAGCAGTAGTTGCAGCTGCAATGGCAGTACAGACTTCGACCTCAGTAGTCTTATTCCACCTTCTCACTTTAAGAGTACCTCATGCAGTCACGATTATTTTACTACAAGAAAAGGTGGCATATCTTTCCCCTGATAGGCATCTTTCCTGTATGACTATATTGTTGAGCCAACCTCATATGACAATTGAGCGATGCACAACTTTAAACAACTCCACTCTGCTCCCAACCCCTGCAGACTGCACACCACACTGCTGCCTGCAGGTAATTGAGCAAAAGACACTACCTAGAAAAGATCTCACGGATGTCCCCTTGGATGATGCCGAGGTGACATACTACGTGGATGGCTCGTGAAAAAGGGGTCCTGCAGGACAGAACCTAGTAGGATATGCAGTAGTTTCTGATACTGAAATTATAGAAGCAAAACCTTTACCACACAACTTATCTGCACAGGCAGCAGAATTGATTGCCTTGACACAGGCATGTACCTTAGCAAAGGGTAAATGTGTAAACATTTTTACTGACAGCCAGTACGCTTTTTCTACTGTACATGTTTTTGCGCAACAGTGGAAAAACCAGGGAATGATAACATCTACTGGCAAACATCATGCACAGTTTATTTTAGATCTTTTAGAATCTATTCAGTTACCTCAGAAAGTAACCATTTGTAAATGCACAGCTCACACCAAGCAACAAGATAGGCTTTCAAATGGTAATGCGAGAGCTGATACAGCTGCAAAACAAGCAGCCACAGAAGTATTTCTTTTAAATGAGGAATTAAAACCCTCTGAGATTTTAGACTTAGAAATGTTAAAAACAATGCAGACACTCACTACACAAGCTGAAAAACAGCGATGGGTAAAACGAGGAGCAATTCCTGAAAAGGAGCTGTACATCTCTAGAGAAGGGAAACCGATACTACCATCTAATTTGTTTAGATATGCAGCTTTGTTGAGCCATGGGCAGTGCCATGTCTCAACAGGGGGGATGGTACAGCTGGTGAACCAGGTGTTCACAACGCACGGATTTACAAACTACTCTAAAAATTTTTGTTTGACGTGTCAGATTTGCAATAAACATCATGCACAAGGGGCGTTAAAGCCCAAGCAAGGGAGTTTCCCTACCCCACCATATCCATTTCACACTATCTGTATGGATTTCATAGAACTGAACCTAATGTGAAAATAAGAAGTATTGTCTTGTCATTGTAGATATGTTTTCCAGATGGGTGGAAGCCTTTCCAACCAAAAATTCAGATGCAGCCACGGTGGCAAAAGTACTTGTCAAAGAAATCATCCCTAGATTTGACATTCCAGAAAGGATCTACAGTGACAATGGCACACACTTTGTAAACCAAACCATACAGCAGTTAAGTAAGCATTTTGGTATTTCTTTAAAAAAATCATTGTGCATACCATCCACAATCTGCAGGGCTAGTTGAAAGGCATAATGGTATATTAAAAAACAAATTGAGAAAATTAATAGCTGAGACAGGAAAAAACTGGTTATACTGTTTACCCCTGGCACTGTTGAGCATGAGAACTGTCCCTACAGCAAAAGGATTGACTCTTTTTGACAAATTATTTGGAAGGGCTTACTACACACCCCAGTGGAAACTTCTCCTGTCATCAGACCAGGAAGCTGATTTTACACTAGCTGAATATATGAAGAAAGTCATGAATTCTAAACATCTGTTGCAGTCAAATTCTGTTTCAGATAGAAAGCAAACCGAAACATCAGAAGTGGCAGTAGTGACACACGGGGACTGGGTGTGGATAAAAGTTATCAAGAAGAAGAATTGGTCATCACCAAGGTGGGAAGGTCCCTACCAGGTGCTTCTTTCGACACCCACTGCAGTCAAGATAGCAGAGCAAGCTTCGTGGATCCACCTGATGCACTGCAAACTAGTTAAGAACTTGAACTGGACAAAAATCTTACCTCTCCATCGGGGCCCTCAGCACAAAGTCTGGCTACAAAGAGTGGTCAGATCAATATGACTGTTCCGTCTCAACCCCAGTGAAGAAACCATCAGTGCTGGAGGTCCTATTAGGGCAGAGAGTAAGAACACATGTCTGAAATAAAGATGACAGAATCCAGTAAGATACAAATGTACCTAGCAAGATACAAATGTACCTATTCGGAAGAGTCGGAGAAAACAGAAATGCAGAACAACTGTTTCCTCGGAAGTATTGCATAACCATCCTGTTGATTGTACTAGTGATAATAATCTTTTTGTTGTGGCCATTCCTTTTTTCAGCCACACAAACGGGACTGAACAAACGTGCAGAGTTGTACTTAGAGTGGCACCCAAACTTCAACACTTACCAAGCAATCAAATATGTGTATACTGAGACCTTCAATGTTTCGAATTGCTGGATTTGCACAGCTTTGCCAACAGCATACGGGGGGTTATTGTTAACTTCAGTCCCCCTAGGAGCCAGCAAGACCTGGGAAAACTTAGTCTATGATACATCAGATGTCACATCACAAGATAAAGTAGCATTGCACTTGTCTGTTCGACAGAAGGGGACTGTGTGTTTTTACAAAAATGATACAGTTCAGGTGGGTTGGAGCAATTGCAATGTGACTGTTCCTTATAGATGCTACAATAAGACTGATAACACAAGGTCCTATTGCAACACGAGCTATGATTCATTTGTTGAACTGATGCATAGGACAACTAATGAAGTAAAACATAATGCTGACCTTTATAGACAACTGTCTATGATAGACAAAAAAATGTTTCATCCAGAGCCAGGACATAGTAAAGTTACTACCAAAGTAGAAGACTGTTATTTTGTATGTGGTAGGAAAGCATACAAGTGGTTACCTGAGAATTGGTCCGGCAGTTGTTATTTGGGGTACCTGGTTCCGGCCATACAACACACAGCAGTTTTACCTAAAGGGAAAATCCGGAATGTTCGACAAGAAATCAAGAAGCCTGTCAATCCAGTGGGGCAAATCAGTGCGGGCTGGAAAAACCATCATGCTGTGAGCTTAGGGAAAAATTGACTGTCACATATGGACTTGGGTGATACCATCATCTTGTGGGCAGGTGTATTGCCAGCATATGGAGCAATGAAATCAATCTGGGAACTGAGAAAATTGTCTAAACTTCTCGAAATAATGAGCAATGCAACCTTTTCTGCCCTAGAATTGGTGACTGATGAACTGACTGCCATGAGAACTGTAGTGCTTCAAAACCGCATGGCTCTCAACTTCACCCTAGCGGTGAGAGGAGGTACATGCACTTTAATCCAGGAGGAGTGCTGTTCATATATTCCTGACCACAACCACGAGATAGACAATCATCTTGAGGTAATTCAGCAGGTGTCAGCCATGACCAAACCAGGACCAAATCCATTGATGGACTTTTTCCAGAGATTGTTTGGGGGGTAGGGCAGTATCCTGATGAACATCCTGATTTCCATCTGTGTAGGAATGATCCTACTGGTGGTATGTGTGTGCTGCTGTATCCCCTGCATGAAAAGACTGATTAAAGACTTTATAGACATGTCAGTTTCAGAAACCTTATACCAAGGTGCTGAACTTGAAGAATTGTTAAAAATCTGAAAATGTTTTCATAAGTTTAAACTGAATGACTCTCTTAACTGCAAATCCTGAGTAGGAAGAGGTTAGGGGAAGAAAAAAATTGTTTATGCTTATCTTGAAAGTAGAATAAAAGTATTAAAAGGGGGGAAATGTTAGAAAAATATGTAATAGTAATATGCATGCTTAAATGCATTCGAGATTTAAAAGGGTTAATACATTTATTCTGTTCACACTGCATGAACCTGCACAGCCATTAGAAACTTAACAAGAAGCATTCTATTTTCTACTAATGTCAGCAAATAACAAGAAGTAATTCATTTCTGCTAATGTCATGAAAATTAACAAAGGGATATTGATTTCTGCTTATGCCATGAGAAAACATGCAGCTGCTAGAAGCTATTGATAAAGAAAACAATAGATGCTTGAACGTTTAAACCATAGTCAGCATTACTTGTACTAAAGCTAGAAATGTATCTTGAATCTAGGTAAAATGTAACACATGTATTAGAACAGTACAATAGAAGAATTGAAATGCTGAAATGGACTGACATAAACCCAAGGCCAGGTTGTTTTTCTCAAAATATTTTTGCAGAATGACAGATATTTTAACTTGGTCAGCAATAAGTCTAACAATATTTTCTGTAGAACATACAGAAAGTTGTGTCTAACTATGTCAGCAATAGAATGTAACATTTTCTATGTGACAGGTAGAGAACTGTATAAGTATAACCTACTAGTCATTAATCATTTAGACAAACCCTGTGCATACATGCTTTGTCTCCTTGCTGCAAGCAATAAAGGGTGCCTTGCTTGAACCTAACGTGAATTGGTCTTTGAAGTTTTTTCCTTTGACAAACATCCACAGAGGTTCTCCACTAAAAGAATACAGAACGCAAGTAAAATGTCCTATGCATACTGCCTCAAATCCCTATCCCTGTATTCTGTCTCCTACAGGCTTTTGAGGGGAGAGTTATGCCTGGGATATTGGAAATTCATCCTTGGTTTTGCACCTATATCTCTAATGGACATTGGTAACCTGTAAATGATTCATCTCCCAGCCCCATGCTTTCACTTATCAAGGGTATCAGAACTTGTCAGAGATTTGAGATTCATGGCTAGGCTTAGAAAGGCCCTTGTGGTCATTAGATTAGTAAACATCTATGAACCTATCTATGAATCTATGAGTGTCTAAAATATGGTTAGATGGCACTAGTTTCAAATCCAACTTAGAATACTTAGAACTGGTTTTGCCATAGCCATGCATTAATGTTCAATGCACACCATCACACAATAATTCTTTAAAGAGAAGAAATGAGGATGACAGGAAAGTGGTGAAATGGGAAGTAAGCCGGGAGTGCACAACATGAAAACAAGGCAGGAATGTGCAGGAAGGATGTAGGAAAGAACAATAGCTATCCATTTCTTCCAAAATAAAACATATTAATTTGGCTGAATTTGGACTGTCACCTTCAGAGAGAGATGAGGAACTACAGCACAATTAGTTGTATAGAGAATTAGAGAAAACCATGTGTGTCATGTAAACACATGTGCAAAACTGAGAACTATGTATGGGGTGATTTTTTTTGTGTGGGACAGATGCCTATTGTTTTTGAGAGAGACAGGAATGTTGGGAAGGGCTGTAGGAATGTCTGGGTGAGGTATGTTGGGCAGGTGAGGAAGCAATTGCAAACAGACAAGACAAACAAGACAAGAGACAGAGACAATGAAGGACACATGAGGTGGGCGACCAGCATAGTATGGGTGATGGTAGTGATAATGCAAACCCATGAATGTCAAGTTGGGTGACAGTTTGAATCAACTCCTCATCCAGTATACTGTCATCATTGTCACCTCACTGCACCAGTGGCTGTAGTGTCTGATGTCTGTGTCTCCCTGTGTTATTTAATACAGCGCTAGAGGGAAGTGTCTCCAGCCACTGTAGGCATGTACAAACAGTGCAGCAAACAATCTTACACACCATCCCTGGCAGTTCGTCCCAGGTGATAAACTCACCCTCTCCACCACTGTGCTCAGAGAGAGCCACAGGCCTATCTTCCTGGGCAGAACTACCTGAGGGGCTGGGTAGTTCAAGGGTGACAGAGGTGGTGCTACCAGGTTCTGCAACTGATGTGCTGGGCAGCAGTGCTGTAGTTGGTGGAATGGGTGCAGTTGGATCCTGTGGAACAGTCCTACTCCACTATGATGTGGGAAAAACAAAGAACAAAAAAGTAAACACACACAAAATAAAAAAAAAAAAATACTAAACCCAAAAACAGGAAAAAAGAGAAAAAAGGGTTGGGGGTGAGAGAAAAAAAGGGAGAGCATTAGTAACTTCAAATGTGGCATACAAATGATTGATACAATTATTTTACTCTATTCTGTTACCTTTACTTTTAACACTGCAAACTCCTAACAAATACCTTTGTTTACTGCTCAGACTACCTAGCTTCTAACAGATGCACAATATACTACAAATTGCAGTGAGCAATCCTCGATGTATGCATACATTACATATATGCATGGTCCAAATATACTGATTACAGTTAACAGCAAGCCAGGGTGACACTGCTTTACAGCTCTGATGTTACATTGCAATATTGATGAAACATTAAATTATTTAATATATTTATATATACATACATATATATATATATATATATATATATATATATATATATATATATATATATATATATATTTAATGTATTTGAAAAGTCTGGATTTTTAAGGCATAACTTATGACTACTTTGTAATAATGAACTGTTGTTTTGCCCTCCAGAGTAATGCATGCATACTTCCCTATTACAGTTAAGAAATGAATGTTGAATTTGATACAAATGTATAAGTAACAAATAAATGCATCATTACTTTTAATGCTAAAATAACCCCATAATTGGGATGCATACATACCACATGTGTCTAGCATCCATGCCAATCTAGTAGCATGGGTTCGTACATTCAGTTCCCAGTCTGTGATGGCTGTGGATAAAACAAAACACAACAGAATACCATTAAACATACCAATCCTAAGTATATCCAGCTTTTAACTCTGACAAGTAATCCCTGTAAGTGATAGTTACACATCTGTGGGGTGCCCCCAGTCCTAAATTCCTTGATCCAATGGACAAAGGTATCCCCTTTCCTCATCCTGAGGTCTCTTTAGTGGTTCTTCCATTGTTCACCAGAGTGGAGGATACTGGTAGCACTGGTCAGAGCCCAGGCCAGACTATTCCATGCCTCTGACTTGTAATCCAAGCCACAATAGTCCCTCTGCAACAGCATGGTTCCATGTTCATTGACTAGGAGTCCAGCAAACACTTTGGACTCCTGGGCACTCCATCTTTGAGCACAGAATCTCAAAAACTCTCCAGGAACACCAACCATGCTAATCACAGATCAAGACCAATGTACAATGATGTTTTCCTGTCAATTGCAGGTATCACTTTTACTGGGAGTGCACACTTTCTGGATTTGAAATTTGAAGGTGTTGCACATCACTTACCATCGTACAAACATGTTGCATGACAATGCGCACTGCCAGGAAATGTATTTGCCTGATGGCCAATACTATTAATTGAATGCATTTTGTATGTGTGTTGCTGTCTGGGTCCTGTCTGCTACCTGGGTGGCCCATATGTCTGGTTTGTGCACTGACACTGTATGCACAAATTAAATGTGGATAGCCAATGCCATTTGTGCTAAGCACTGCATTGCCAAACAGTGGTTCAAAAAAAAAAGTATAAAAAATGGAGAATTAGTTGAAATGCAGAAAATCAACTTATGACATACACAGTAGAAACTGTCAGTACACATGAGATATGACTACATAGGTCTGGATCCTGACTCTCACTGAAAGGCATTATCACAAAACAGGAGGGGGACTTATCCATCTTTGCCTCCCAAAAACCTTTGCAGCAAATACATGATGTAATTCCTCGCTCAACCAAATACAACTGAATGCACACTGATATCAAGGCATGACCTGTTGTTTGTAAATGTATTCAATGTGATATATCTGGGTGCAGTGCAATTACTGATCTCACAACTTGCTATGATTATTCCTTGCAAACATACAACTGTGTCCTACCTTTCTGTGTTTTGTAGTCATTCATCAGTTATCTGACCAGTACTCAGAGACATACAGTGTATAAGCCAGTTTATATAATTTACCTTAAAATGTGTGAGGATAATCACTGGGGACAATAATATATGCAGTTGCCATCAAATTAATGGAAAGCTGGATGCCACAAACAAGCATAGACTGCAGTTTTGGGGGGTGGAGCAAAGGTGGGTTCCTGTCATAGACCATGCAAGGGTATAATATTCTTTCAAGGGGGGGCAGACCCAGGCTGAGCTACTGTTATGGCACAAACAAGGCTATATTGCTCTTGTTACTCTCTTTTTTTGCATCCTGATGGTTTGATCTTGTGATGGTGGTGAAGCTGAAAACTGCTATGTGCCTCATTACTTTCAAACATCCCTGTTATGTTTTCCCATTTCAAATGCATGTTGCTAAATTGAGTGTATGTAGTGATATCATTACAATGGGGCGGTATCAATGTGTGAATCTTTTAGGCCTGAGGCCTACTACTTGATAATGGACACATAGGAGTCAAATAAGTCTCTGCTGTCACATGTGACATTAATTTCTGTACAAATCTCCCACCATGTAGTCACTTACTGTACCAAATGATGAAATACAAGGATATTTCATAATGTTATTATACAATACATTACATGTTCAGGACTAACCTTGTAAATGCAGCTGTTGACACAGTGTTAGTTCAGGGCTGAATGTGATGCAAGCAGTACAGAGCCAATGCATGGGGAGGTAAAGGTTCTGGCCCTGAGTTGAGGCCAGCAGAGTTCACAATGTTCCTGTATTGTGTCCCTGTCCACCCTGTAGCACTCTACAATGTCCATATAATGTATGTTGTGATAAGTTAAATGTGGCCTGAAACCTCTTCTCTGTCTCAGCCTAGGCCTATTGGCAGCAGCAGCAAAATTGCCTACAGCCTATAGCACATACAAATGGAATTAAGCAGCAGTAGCTCCTAATATTCTGTCTCTGTAGACTTTCTGTGTCTGTTCTCCCCTACGTTTGAAATCCACAGGAAAAAAACAGCATGAAGTTTAAATGATTGCTTTGTAGCTTCATTAATAGCTCCACCAGACTGATTGATTAGCATGCAATTCAGCTGCCTATGCTGTAATTAGCATCTCTGAAACATAGCCTAGACAGATGCAGTGCATTAATAATCTACTCCATTATAAAAAGGCAAATGTGTAGCTAGCCAAACTGATAGTGAGGATATTTTCTACACATTCAACAAAGCAAACTATTTTCCAAGCTATCTTTACAGTGGAGTATTGAAATCCAGCAGGTATGCTGTAATGTTTTACTTATATAATGCATATGCCGGAATGGATCTACTTTAGAACAACAAAATGCCACTAACTTAAGACCTATATCACTGAGACTAAATCACTGACAGCACCTACACACTGACTTCCCAGAACACTGACTAACCACTCCAGGTAAGTAACCACTTGGCCATCCTGTTGAACTTTGCCCCTTACCCCCATGGTAGTGCAATCTCAGAGTTGGCATATTTAACTGGAGGGGTGTGGGAGGTGAGCAGTTACTTACCTGAAGTGGTTAGTCTGTGTTCTGGGATGTCAGTGTGTTGGTGCTGTTGATGTTTTCACCTCAGTGATATGGGTTTCAGGTAAGTGGCATTTCATTGTTCTAAAGTAGACTCACTGGAATATATTAATGAATAATATGAAGCAATGTCTTTTACGCTGTTATCTGTGTGCATTAGTCAGAAGTGTACTGATGGCATGACCATGTCTGTCAAGCCATATCAGAGATATAAATGATTGACAATACATGAAAATACAAAAAATGTGTGATACATATGAACAAATGTTTAGCATTTCCAATGTGTTTCATTAGCAAAATGGTTCATGTGCCTGTTCTTTAGTGGGTGGGAGAAGCAAAGAGAAGTTGCTGTTATGTCGCAAACTAGAAGGGAATGTTCTTTTGGGGGGTGGCACAGTTGAGTTACTACTCTGGCATATACAAGGATGTGTTGCCCTTGCTACTCTCCTTGTTTTTCATCCTGCCTGTTGTTAGTATTTCACATTGTCGCATGTGTTATGTTGTACCAGTGGGTACAACTGACTGCCTAACTTAACTGTTTTATCTGTTAACAGTTACTTTGTAGTTATATGATAGTTATGTGTATTATCATTCTGTTGTGTTTTAAGACTGAAAATGTCATTGAGGTGCAGACCCCACCCTTCAGTGAGGCAGAAAACCTGATAATAGTGGACATGGTACATCAACATGGCACTTTCCTTCTTGGAAGGGATTATCCCAATATGCCAGAAAGGCTGAGGATATGGCAGCAAAATGTTGATAGCATAAATGCTGTGGGCAGCCATGGACATACTTATGAGCAGGTGAACCACATGGTCACTGACATGGTCACAGCTGCAAGGAGTTATGCAGCTGCTGTTATCCGAGACCAGAGGATAACCAGGGTGGGCCTGCTGCTGAACCATCTCTCAACCCCAATGAGGAATGCCTGTTGAACCTTTGTACACAGGACAACACACAGTAGAGTGGCCCACAGCATGTTCTTGATGTGGTTTCAACTCCTTCTCGTTTCCAGGATTCCAGATAGGCTTTATCATATGACCTGCTCAATGCTGTTGTATAATAAAATGATGGAAATAACAGCTGCTTCTGTGTCACTTGTGTGTTTTTTTTGTGGGGGAGATTGAATATTAGTACAGTGATAAGCTCAGTTTGGAGTTGCCAGCCACTATTTTGTTAAAGTAACAAATTATGCTGATTGAGAGGAGTACATGTAGTATCTCCTGTCTTATTGTTAAATGTGATGATGTTGGCCTTAACTCTTGCAAAAGTTATTTATCCTGTTGGTGGTAAGCCCAATCAAGTTATTTCAATACTGCAGATCAAGTTCTAGTAACCTAATGTGTCATTTTAGGCCTGTTGTGTGTATTGCTGTACTGTCTGTAACAGTGGTAGCACTGTTAGTTGTTTAGCATATATTGCACCATAGTAGTGCAGGTATTAATGTATGCCTGTATTTCCCCCTTTTTATCATGGGTGATCATGACAGTGTGAGTGTGGGCCCTTTGCCCCCTGATGTCAGTGTCTCATCAGACACTGATGATGATGGTGGTGAAACTGAGGCACAGTCAGAGGTGCACAGGTTGAATCTAACACAGAGGTTGACATCCAGCCACCCCCTTCTTTTTCCCCTGCCAGAGCCAGTAGGCCTATGCCTACCCAGTCCACTGAGCCCACAGATATAGGACAGGTGGAGGGCAATGACACTTAGCAGGGAAGTGTGGCTACTGTGGCTTCAGTGCCTGTTGAATCTGAAATCGCGAAACACTCCAGCTGTAGCCAAGGACTAGACTGACCAGGTAAAGCACCCAAGTTTTAATCCACTGGTTAAAATTCAAAATCCAACATAATGCAGGTAAAATAGACCATGAAGAATAAAATATATAATCCTAAACACAATCCACAGTGAAGCGGTTTTGTCAATAATAAGATTTCATCAGAACTGTGGGTAAAATGCAAGCATGTGTCTTAGTAAAGATCCCTCCCTCCAATCAAAACTTCCAATTGATTAGTTAAACAAGTACAAACATTATAGTCAGAATAATAAGAATAAGGGTATGAATTAAATGCCAAAGCTATAACCAAAGTGAAAATTAATTTTACAAAAATATTCTCCTTCTTGGGCAAACCTATTTTATAGCCATGTGGCCCTGAACTTTAATTCAGGCTTAATTGAAATGTTGTCATTAATGCCTGGAGTAATGGTGGCATTCAAATGTAATTGCCAACTCATTTCAGCCCTGTCTAGTTTTATTCTTCCAATCAGCCCCCCTGGGATCCTTAGCCACCACTTCCAGTATAGCAAGTAGGAAAGTATGGTCAGGATTCAATTTAGTGTGTTGATATAATGCATTGTTGTCATTGTGTTTCTTAATGCTATAAGAATGCTCATAGATCCTTCTTCTAAACCTCCTCTCAGTTTTGCCTATATAGAAATAATTGCAATCCTGGCAGACAGCAATACTTACACTCCTGTAGTACCACAGGAACCTGTGACTAACCTTACTTCATACCCATTGATGCCAACCTGTATGGTAGGGGTGGTGATAATAAACTTACAGTAGTCACAAGCTCCACATTTAGTGTTGCCTGTGAGAGTCTTTACACCCTGCTCAATGGGATGTTCTAACAAAAATTTTAAAGTGTTGTTCATCCTATAAGAAAAAGTAGGCCCATTACCAACAATCCCCAGAAGTTCATCATTTCCATTTAACAATACCCAGTTTTTCTTAAGGATCTCCTTAATTTTGTCACTGGTTTCCCCATAGGATAATACCATGGAATAAGTAAAATCATCCCTCTGTGGATGGGGAACTAAAACCTCTTTATTCTGAGTTACCCTCCAGCAATGGTTTATATCTTGAACCCCATTCGCCAATCACTTGGTCACAAATGGGTAAAACAAACCCCAGTGAGTAACCCCTCACTACAAATAAATTCATGAGGGTACCCATCTCAGCCTTCACCACTTCAAGGTCTGAACACATTCTTGCAATATGAGCCATCTGACCCTTTACAATGTTCCTTTTCTTATACAAAGGATGACTACTTTTAAACTTCAGGTAGTCATTTGAAAAGTGGGTTTCAGATAGACTCGAGATTTAAAACAGTGTTTAACAGTATCTTTCCAAAGAAACACATCAAGATAGCTTATATTGTCTTTGCCAAAATTACCTGTGAATTTGAAGTAATCACAGATACTGTTCACGTAGTCAATAAACTCCCCTTGCTTTCCTCTACCTTCCAGAGAATAAAAATATCATTCAAATATCTTAGGTAAGCAGTTCAAGACTCAACAAATGGACTGTATATGATGTATTCATTTTCCCAACAGTACATGAGCAAATTGGCAAATAATGGGGCACAACTAGTGCCCATTGCCACTCTGTTGGTCTAACGAAAATATTCACCCCCAAAACTAAAAAAGTTATTCTCTAAAATTATTTCCATTAACACCATAATAAAATTCACAATGGTGTTTCCCAAGGTGGACTTTTCCACCAACACCTCATGGAAAAACTCTAGCCCAGTCTCGTGGGGAATGGAGGTGAATAATCTGCCACATCTAACCTATTAAATGGGTGTTTTTATAGACCGGATGGTGAGAAATTCCTTGACTTCTTTTGATCATACCTTACAAGATTCTTGGGACTTTTGGAGTCAGATTCAAAATGACTATTATAGTAAAAGTTCTTGTTTTTCAACTATAGATGTGGTAGATTTATTCAGCTCTATTCTCCATGAGATTGGGCTGAGTTTTTCCATGAGGTGTTGGTGGAAAAGACCACCTTGGGAAACACCATTGTGAATTTTATTATGGTGTTAATGGAAATAAGTTTAGAGAATAACTTTTTTAGTTTTGGGAGTGAATGTTTTTGTCAGACCAACAGAGTGGCAATGGGCACTAGTTGTGCCCCATTATTTGCCAATTTGGTCATGTATCATTGGGAAAAGGAATACATCATATATAGTCCATTTGTTGACTCTTGGACTGTTTACTTAAGATATTTGGATGATAATTTATTCTCTGGAAGGTAGGAGAAAAGCATGGGGAGTTTATTGACTATGTGAACAG